>NC_073378.1:71183304-71298304 GCF_028641065.1 Leucoraja erinaceus
ACAACTTCTGCAGTTTCTACATCTGACCAGATTCTACCAACAGCAGATACTGAGGTACCCGATTCTTCGATCCTATCCACGCCATCATTGATAGATTGCCCAGTGGCATATGGCTCCCGGAGTTGAACAAAATGGTTAGCTAACGGTTAAAACGTGTTGAAAGAAAAGAAAGGTATGTTAGATATAGTGCAACTGCCAGAGTATTTCTGTGAACCAAAACCTAGACAGATTACTCGAATAGAAAGGAATTATATAATTTGGCAGTATCGGTAAACCCCTAGCGAACAGGAGGATTTATCTGAGGGTGAGTCAAGATGAGACTTTTAATTTTGTATATATATAACTATATATATACAAAAATAAAACTCATCTTGACCACTTCCTGTCTGCGCTGTGTATTGATTTTTGAAAAAATGCTAACATATACCGCTATGATTTTTGGCCATCTTACTCACAGTCCTCCTCCACTGAGGCACCTCGAGGATTTTTCCCATTGATGAAAAATAAAAAAGTTATGAATGTTTAAAAAATCATGAGATTAGCTGTTTGGTCCTCTCGCCTGTCAATCACCATGATGAAGGTAACGCCCCTTCTGAGGGGCCAGGAGTATAAAGCCCCAGAGGCCGGACGCGAGTCAGTCAGACTGGAAGAC
Organism: Leucoraja erinaceus; assembly: GCF_028641065.1. Taxonomy (NCBI): domain Eukaryota; kingdom Metazoa; phylum Chordata; class Chondrichthyes; order Rajiformes; family Rajidae; genus Leucoraja; species Leucoraja erinaceus. The sequence goes on from NC_073378.1 coordinate 71,183,957, forward strand.
TGTGAGTGAGAGTTGAGTCCAGAACTGTGAGTCTACACCGTGAATGAACTGAACAATGCTTGAAATGTAATGAATTGATAGCCTGCACTCAGCATTCTGCTTGAAATGGTATGAAATGAACTTGGTGACCTGCACTCTGCTTAAAATGGTATGAAATGAATTTGGTGGGATGCACTCTGTTGAAATGGTATGAAATGAATTTGGTGGCCTGCACTCTGCTTGAAATGGAATGAATTTGAATTTGAATTTGATGGCCTGCACTCTGCTTGAAATCATATGAAATTCAATTTTTTTAAATTTTTTATTTTTTTTAAAATTTAATATGAAATTCAATTTGGTGGCCTGCACTCTGCTTGAAATGCTATGCAATGAATTTAAATTTGGTGGCCTGCACTCTGCTTGAAATCATATGAAATTCAATTTGGTGGCCTGCACTCTGGTTGAAATGCTATGAAATGAATTTAAATTTGGTGGCCTGCACTCTGCTTGAAATGGAATGAAATTGAATTTGTATTTAGTGGCCTGCACTCTGCTTGGGATGGAATGAAATTAAATTTGGTAGCCTGCACTGCGCTTGAAATGCTTTGAAATTGAATTTAATTTGGTGGCCTGCACTCTGCTTGAAATGGTACGAAATGAATTTGGTGGCCTGCATTCTGCTTGAAATGGTATGAAATTAAATTTAGTGGCCTGAATAGCTGTAATTGAACTGCCAGCCCACCAGCCATGAGTCAATCAACTGCCAGCCCACCAGCTATGAGTCAATCAACTGCCAGCCCACCAGCCGTGATTCAAAGGCCAGCCCAACAGCCGTGAGTCAGTCAACTGTCAGCCCACCAGCCGTGAGTGAGTGAACTGCCAGCCCACCAGCCGTGAGTGAGTGAGTGAACTCCCTGCCCACCAGCAGTCAGTGAGTGAACTGCCAGCCCAACTTTGACCAACCTGAAACCACTAATTTTGGCCCACAAGACCCCTATTAGCCCAGAAACCAGTCACATTTGCCCAAAATGCCCGTATTCACACAGGAGGAGCATTTTGGCCCAAACGTCCCGTGCCAGGCCAGGAAAAGTCCACAAACAGTGCCTTTCCCTGAGATTTCACTCAGATTTTTGTTTTTTAAGTACCTTTGGCCCATCAGGCATGTACTAGCCCAGGAGGGGTCCATTGGGCCCATCAGTAAGTACCCTCACTGTTAGTGTTAAACCTCATCCCAGTATTTTTCTCCTTCCCTTCATTGGCTCCCTGTGAGATCCAGGCCAGGATAGACTTTCTTCCTTCATTGGTGTGATCTGCAGAAAAAGATGAAAAATGTCTAAAATTGATTCACCACCCTTTTTCCGCCTTCTCTCTCACAGAGTCTCTCACCTCTTTTGGGCAGAATTTCTGGGTGTTTCTGAGCTGCCAGCCTACCAAACCTGAGTGACTGATCTGCCAGCCCACCAGCCCTGAATGACTGAGCTGCCAGCCCACCAGCCCTGAGTGGCTGAGCTGCCAGCCCACCAGCCCTGAGTGGCTGAGCTGCCAGCCCACCAGCCCTGAGTGACTGAGCTTCCAGCCATCAGCCCCGAGTGATTGAGCTGCCAGCCCACCAGGCCTGAGCGACTGAGCTGCCAGCCTAAGAATCCATTCGGCCCACAATGTCCATACTAGCCCTCTGGAAACCAGTCCCTGCAGCCCACAACACCCTTACTAGCGCTCCAGAAAGCCCCCCCCCCCCCCCCCCCCCCCCCCACGCCCATGGGCCACCAATATTGGAATTGGTGGAGAGGTGGAATATTACATTGGGGAAGCAGCCGACCTGTGTGAACATGGGACCCAATGGATCCCACTTAGTCTTGTATGTATATAAACATAGCACACATATACAATATAAACAATATTTTGTTTAAGGTTGCATCAGTGTGCTGGGTCTTGTATACGTCTTCAGGTGTATGCATGCCCAACAATTTACATTTGATTATCTCCATCATTGCCCCATCAACGAAGACACATTTGTGGATCCTCAACACCACCGCAATATACGTGCTTGTGTTTGTTGTGTGTGTATATATATATATATATATATATATATATATATATATATATATATATATATATATATATGAAGTGTATATTAAGAATGAAATTTTGTGTCTATCTTCGATTTATATATATATACTAGACCAAGTTCCTCCAACGCACTGTTGTGGGGGGGGGGGGGGGGGGGGGGTGGCCTGCAACATCACACACGCACTAACCACCCCTCCCCCCCCACACTCATCACACCCCTTGAAATTATCTTAATTTTATTCATTGGCTTCTTTTACCCCTTCCCCACCCTATCCACTGATGAATAGCCCTCACCTCGCAGGTGTGTCTAGGGGGGGGGGGGGGGGGGGGGATTTGGAGGCAGAGGAGAGAGAGAGAGAGGGCGAGAGAGAGAGAGAGAGAGAGAGAGAGAGAGAGAGAGAGAGAGAGAGAGAGAGAGAGAGAGAGATGAGAGAGAGAGAGAGAGAGAGAGAGGAGAGAGAGAGAGAGAGAGAGAGAGAGAGAGAGAGAGAGAGAGAGAGAGAGAGAGAGAGAGAGAGAGAGAGAGAGAGAGAGAGAGAGAGAGAGAGAGAGAGAGAGAGAGAGAGAGAGAGAGAGAGAGAGAGAGAGAGAGAGCGATGAGAGAGAGAGAGAAAGAGAGGAGAGAGAAAACTAAGGATAATTCTAGATGCTCTTGTTTGCTGTTGTAAATAAAGACCTTCATGACTTTAAAAAAAAAAAAGAGAGAGAGAGAGAGAGGGGGGGGGACACAGAGAGAGAGAGAGAGGGGGGGGGGCAGAGAGAGCGGCTGACAGGCATTGTGAGTGGAAAAGGGATTTATTAAATCTTAAAATGAAAATAACTTAAAATACACCAATTTAAATGTTAAAGATAAAATTTATTCAGTTAAATTCATTTTCGTTGTGTTCTTTCACGTTGATCCTCGACATATTCAGTTATTTCTTGTTGGGTCTCTTGCTCCCCTCTGTTTTATGTTCTTTCTCATTGATCCTCGAGACATTGTTTCTCTTGTCATGGCTGTTCATTACTTGAGAATGTAATGTCTTGAATTACTTTTTTGGAGAAATTTCTAACCTTATTTCTTGTTGCATCTTCACTCCTTCTATGAAGCCAAGCATTGTGACGTCCGCAGGGGGTAGGGGATTTAAAGTGCGATGACAGCGTCTGCTTGAATCGAGAGCGGGCGGCGGTGCCGTGAGCGCAAGGGCATTGTGACGTCCACAGCTGCTGATTTAAAGTAAACAGTAAGTTTTGTGAAGGATTTTATTGAAAATGTGTTCAGAAAAATGACGAAATTTAATGAGGAGTGGATATGCGAATGTAAAAGTAAAATCACTATCGAAATTGTAAAAATCTCTACGTTTTTGCATCTGGTTTTCGTGGAGTAATGAATCAAAGGCAAAATGCCGCACACACACACACACACACACACACACACACACACACACACACACACACACACACACACACACACACACACACACACACACACACACACACACACACACACACACACACACACACACACACACACACACAGAGTTTTAAAAGTATATAAATATATATATATATTTGTTATTTATGATAGCGTTTACAGAGTGCCCTGATGGTCTGCATCCCTGGGTACTTAAGAAAGTGGCTCCAGAAATTGGGGACGCATTGGTGATCATTTTCCAATGTTCTATGGACTTAGGATCAGTTCCTGTGGATTGGAAGGTAGCTAATGTTATCCCACTATTTTAAGAAAGGTAGGAGAGAGAAAACAGCGAATTATAAACCAGTTAGCCTGACATCAGTAGTGGGGAAGATGCTGGAGTCAATTATAAAAGATGAAATAGCGGCACATTTGGATAGCAGTGACAGGATTGGTCCAAGTCAGCATGGATTTATGAACGGGAATCGTGCATGACTAATCTTCTGGACTTTTTTGAGGATGCCACAATGAAAATGGACAAGGGAGAGCAAGTGGAAGTAGTGTAGCTGGACTTTCAGAAAGCATCTGATAAGGTCCCACATAGGAGATTAGTGGGCAAAATTAGAGCACATGGTATTGGGAGTAGGGTACTGACATGGATAGAAATTTGGTTATCAGACAGGAAACAAAGAGAAGGGATTAACGGGTCCCTTTCAGAATGACGGGCAGTGCCTAGTGGTGTACCGCAAGGCTCGGTGCTGGGACTGCAGCTATTTACAATATACATTTATGATTTAGATGAAGGGAATAAAAGTAACATTAGTAAATTTGCAGATGACATAAAGCTGAGTGGCAGTGTGAACTGTGAGGAGGATGCTATGTGGATGCAGGGTGAAAGCCCTGTCCCACAGTACGAGTTCATTCCAAGAGCTCTCCCGAGTTTTCACTGATTCGAACTCGGAGATTTATGGTAATGGCCACTCGTCAGTACTTGGGGCTCTCGTAGACATTTTTCAACATGTTGAAAAATCTTCACGAGTCTTCCCGTGCTTACCTGCCGTTAGTGAGTCTTCCCGAGTACCTGCCATTAGCATTACGAGCCGCTAAGAGACGTCCCTGAGCTCCGACGTACCCGCTGCGTTCATTCTCCGTTCTTACCACGAGTTTGATTTTTTTTAAACTCGGGAGAGCTCTTGGAATGAACTCGTACCGTGGGACAGGGCTATGACTTGGGTGAGTGGGCAGATGCATGGCAGATGCAGTTTAATGTAGTTAATGTGAGGTTATCTACTTTGGTAGCAAAAACAGGAAGGCAGTATATATTCTGAATGGTGTCAAGTTGTGAAAAGGGGAAGTACAAAAGGTTCTGGGGATCCTTGTTCAGTAGTCACTGAAAGTAAGCATGCAGGTACAGCAGGCAGTGAAGAAAGTGAATGGCATGTTGGCCTTTATAACAAGAGGAGTTGACTATCGGAGCAAAGGAGTCCTTCTGCAGTTGTACAGGGCTCTAGTGAGACCACACCTTGTGTATTGTGTGCAGTTTTGGTCTCCAAATTTGAGGAAGGACATTTTTGCTATTGAGGGAGTGCAGCATAGGTTCACGTGGTTAATTCACGGGATGGCGGGACTGTCTTATCTTGATAGAATGGAGCGACTGGGCTTGTATACTGTGGAATTAATAAGGATTGGAGGGGATCTCATTGAAACATATAAGATTATCAAGGGTTTGGACACACTAGAGGCAGGAAACATATTAGATAGAGCTCTTAAATTTAGCGGAGTCAGGGGATATGGGGAGAAGGCATGAACGGGATGAATGGGATACTGATTGTGGATGGTGTGAATGGTGGTGCTTGCTCGAAGGGCTGAATTGGCCTACTCCTGCAACTATTTTCTATTGTCTATTTTCTGTTGTCTATACATATTTGATGTGCTGCTGCAAGTAGGAATTTCATTTTCCTGTTTCGGGATATATGACAGTAAAACACTCTTGACTTTGCTTAACTCTCAAGACCTCTTTTCCATTCATTCATTTTATTACACAGATTGTGCATGAAATTAAATATTCCAGTCCATATCCTTTGGTTTGTTTGCAGTTAAGTTTGTGCAATCTGATTTGCTAAAGATACACTCTGTAATTTCTTGCTCGATTGGTTGCTCAAGGTTCAGCATTGAAAAGGATATCTCAGTTCTATCAGTTATTGCTCAGATACCCATAAAATATTTGTGGGCAATGACAGGAATAAAAAATGGTAAGTCCTGTTCCTGCAACCTGCACTGGAATGTCTGGTCAAAAATGGAATGACTCAGAAAGTGCGGATGGGAAAAGGTTGCACCGATTTTCAAGGCCAGCACTCTGCTTCCCCAGTCTTGGGAACAATCATAGTGTCACTGACAGATGCAGCTTTGTGCAACATCGCTTGTGGCTATGGGCGACGGAGTCCATTTGAGCACTTGCCACCTTGAAGCCTGCCCTCCACTGAACGCTCAAAGGCCAGGCTTCTGCAGAATTACTTGGACTGGCACATGAAAGTCATAGGACCAGCAGAGAGATTTGGCATGTGATGGAGACAGCAATAGCCTTTCCATTAAAGACATTAATACATCAGCATAATGAAATGTGGTGAAAGGTTGCTAGAATAATGAGCATATATAAAACTACTGGTAAAGGGACAATCAATAGGGAAGGATTAAGTGGCAGTGTCGTGGGATAAAAGTTTTCCACTTCAAATTCTCTTTCCCTTTAGTTTATACAAAATGAACATGGTTACAATGTCAGCATTTACTGTAGCAATGTTACAAAATTTTGAGATTTTAAAAATCAAGTCTGTAATTTATCCCATCAGATAAAGCATAAAAATAAGTTTAATTTGACACCTAATTCACTTTTATATCTCAAGTATTTAAAAAGTTATGGCCATTTTCATACTCGGAAATTAGCATCTTGTTCCCTATTGATTTTCTATGGACATAACAAAAAAGCTGTGATCATGTGCTGTCAAAAGGCCATAACCTTCTTAAAAATTAAGAGAAATGAATGAAATTTTCAGTTATCGTAGATTGAACCATTCTGAAACAAATATAAAATAATCTTACTTGGATGACCTGAAATTAAAACATATAATTAGTTAGTTACCCAAGTGTAGCTAATTTCAAACTTTAATTACTAGATCTAAACATCTATCCATTTCTTAATAAATGATTAACATTTTTAAATAGCCCAAGTGTCCAAATAATATTCATAAATAATTCACAATAAAACATGATTTTGAAATCTCATTTACATTAATTTATAGGCCAAATGGAAGGAATTTAGTGTTCAATTGCTGTAAATTAAAGTCCATTTTAAATAAGCTTTCTAGTGGGTTCCTGTGGAACGCGCTGGTTTAGAACGTTCACATTGCGGTAGATTTGTGCCCTCAAATGCCCAGAAAAATACTGCGGGATATAAAGAGCCCAAAATTAGCTACTCGCAACTTTAAACTTTGTATAAAGGGTTCTTAAGAAGCCCTTTTTAAATGTAAAAATAAGTTACATACCTTCTGTATAAAGCTCCATGCGGCCCTGTGGTTGCGTGAGGTCGCAAGTTTAGAGAGTGATTTTTAAACTATTATAACATAGAAACATAGAAATTAGGTGCAGGAGTAGGCCATTCGGCCCTTCGAGCCTGCACCGCCATTCAATATGATCATGGCTGATCATCCAACTCAGTATCCCGTACCTGCCTTCTCTCCATACCCCCTGGTCCACTTAGCCACAAGGGCCACATCTAACTCCCTCTTAAATATAGCCAATGAAGTGGCCTCAACTACCCTCTGTGGCAGAGAGTTGGTGAGATCTCTGGAACTCTCTGCCACAAAAAAGTTCTGCTCATACCGGTTTTAAAGGATTTCCCCTTTATCCTTAAGCTGTCACCCCTTGTCCTGGACTTCCCTAACATCGGGAACAATCTTCCTGCATCTAGCCTGTCCAACCCCTTAAGAATTTTGTAAGTTTCTATAAGATCCCCTCTCAATCATCTAAATTCTAGAGAGTATAAACCAAGTCTATCCAGTCTTTCTTCATAAGACAGTCCTGACATCCCAGGAATCGGTCTGGTGAACCGTCTCTGCACTCCCTCTATGGCAATAATGTCCTTCCTCAGATTTGGAGACCAAAACTGTACGCAATACTCCAGATGTGGTCTCACCAAGACCCTGTACAACTGCAGTAGAACCTCTCTGCTCCTATACTCAAATCCTTTTGCAATGAATGCTAACATACCATTCGCTTTCTTTACTGCCTGCTGCACCTGCATGCCTACCTTCAATGACTGGTGAACCATGACACCCAGGTCTCGCTGCATCTCCCCCTTTCCCAATCGGCCACCATTTAGATAATAGTCTGCTTTTCCTGTTTTTTTTGCCACCAAAATGGATAACCTCACATTTATCCACATTATCCTGCATCTGCCAAACATTTCCCCACTCACCCAGCCTACCCAAGTCACCTTGCAGTCTCCTAGCATCCCCCTCACAGCTAACACTGCCCCCCAGCTTAGTGTCACCCGCAAACTTGGAGATATTGCCTTCAATACCCTCATCCAGATCATTAATATATATTGTAAACTATTATACAAGGCCATAAAAACTAATAATACCTTTTGTGACGGGGTTTTTCAGCGATTTTTCATTAATGATTTACTAGGCTGAACATCTTCGATTGGAACAGCCTAGTAAAAATCGCGTTTTAAACCCGCCCCACTCTAAACGGCACCAAAATCGCCAGGTTTTCAGCGACGCTTCAGGTAGGCTTAGCAACATACCTATTTACTGCTTATCCTTAATTCGAACATAGAACACAGAACAGTACAACAACAGTTCGGCCCACAATGTTTGTTCCAAACTCAATGTGGGACTAACTCTTATTTGTCTGCACATAATCCATATCCATATTCCTCCATATCTGACATATCCATGTGCCTATCCAAAAGTCATTTAAATGCCACTACTATATCTGCCTCAACCACTACACCCGACAGCACAGTCTGTGCAAAATACTTTCCCCGCACATCTCCTTTAAACTTTGCCCCTCTCATCTTAAAGCTATGCCCACACGTCTTTTCCATTCCCATCCTGGGAAAAATGTTTCAGACTGTCTACCTTATCTATGCCTTTCGTAACTTTAATATAACAGTACTTCAAAAACTTGAAGTTAGATAAGTCAATGTTCATACCGTTGAGGTGTAAGGCTGCCTGGCAGGTAATAGGTTGACACAGGCAAGGGGGGTTTTGAGGGCAAATGGTTGACAGAGAGGAAAGAAAGAAGGTGTGAGACAACAGGATTGAAGCAAATTGTGAAGCTAGTGGAATGAATGTAGGTGGAAGGGGAGGTGAAGCAGAGAAATAGATGTAATTCCAGGTTAGGCGCTGGGGAGAGGAGGGGGGAGAAGGGGAAGTGTGGGGGAATAAGGGAGTGTGGGTGTTGCAGTAAACTGAAATAGGAGATTTCATTGGTGAAAACCTGACAGGGGTAAAGGCTGGGTTCAGAAGGGTGGAGGAGGCTCGGGGTGGTACTGTGGGGAGGTTATGGGGCTTAGAGGGGAGGGAGAGGTGTAGCAGTGCATGGTGGGGGTTAGGAGAGTTGGCATGGATGCAGTAGGGGGAAGTGCAACACGACTCAGCGGTTCCATTATTGAGGTTGCCTGTTGGAAGCGGAGAGTGGTAGGACCTAGGAAAGTCACTCCTCGTAATGCAGTTTTAACCAGCAACGCAAAGGCTAGCTCCAATTGCCGGCTCCGGAAAGTGTCCCAAGTGTACAAATTCAGTTTTATCTGGAACAACTGGATTCAAACAGATCAGCATCACAACACCATCTCTTATGATGTGACTTGTATACTAATAAGTGACATTCAAATAAAGGTCAATTAGTCAAACCATCCAGCCAGCCAAGAAATATTACTGCTAGGAGACGCAGAAAACATGAACAATTAGCGTGAATAGAAATCCATTCTGGTTGAAGCTTTGAATGCCAAACATTTTATCCATTTCCATGAAAATGTGGCTTCTATTTGCAAGGAGACCCAAGAGTCTGCAGACAATGGAATATGGATCAACAAACTGTAGAAGGGTGTCGACCCAAAACATCACATATTCCTTCCCTCCAGAGATGCTGCCTGTCCCGCTGAGTTACTCCATAATTTTATGTCTATCTTTGGAGTGAATTAACATCTGCAGCTTCTTCTTACACATCCCAACAAACTATAGGCTGGAGGTTTTCAGCAGGTCAGGCAGCTTCTGTGGAGGGAAATGCACAGTCAATGTTTCAGGTCATGACCCTTGACACAAAGGCTGAAGGACCGGAAATAAGGGGTATGGCTCGCTGGCAAACCATTTGATGGGGAGAGGCAGTTCAGTCTGAGGACAGGCTGCGGAGAAACGGGGGACATTCTTCTTCTGTCAGATGTCTTTTAGACCTGCAGCTCCATTGAGGCGAGCCAGGCTAATGTGTCATCTTCCAGGTCAATCAGACCTCGTTCACCATTCGGTGGCCGGTGTTTGGGGCAACTGGTGACTATGTGCTTCACTGTCTGTGTTGGGTCCCCACACTCGCAGGAGGCGCTGTGCATGTGGCCCCACCTCTTCATCGCTACTCCATAGCGTCTGATGCCTGTCCTCAAGCGGTTGAGGGTTGTCCACTGCTTTCGGGACAGGTCCTGGCCAGGGACATCCATGGGGTCATCGGTGTAATGGTGTAGCTTAAATGGTTCCGCTGACTTCCACTGGTCTCTCCATCTCATCTTGACCCAGGTGGCATTAGAAGAATCAGCCGGTGTTGTGCAGAGCAGCTCTTGGGCTTGCGTGGCAAAGGGGTGCCGTGACTTGAGGCGCACTCACCATGGTATCTCTGTGATGATCTGATGGAGGAGATGGGAATCACTGGCCTGTGCCTTTCGAGAGAGAGCCAGAGGATGGGCCATGGGGAGGCGGTTGGGCTGTGAGAAACAAAGAGGGACACGATGCGGGGGGGGGGGGGGGGGGGGGGCTGAGAACAAGAAGGTATCCAGGGGGGGGGGGGGGGGGTCGGAGAACAAAGATGGGCCATCGCGACTCCAATTAAAACTTTTGTAACTTTGTCAGCCCCATATATGTGACAACTCATTGTGTACTTTGTGCTTGGCATGCAAAAACAAAGAATTTCACTGTACCTAGGTACTTGTCACTATTAAGTATCATTGAATTGACTGAAGGGAAGAGGGCCAGTGTAAGGACGTGAGGGTGTGGTGGGGCAATAGCTGGCAAGTCATAGATCAATCAAAGTGATGGGTTCATTCACAGATGGAGTCAGGCTGGGAGAGCAAAGTGTGGAAATAGCAACAGAGGCTGGGCAGCGACAGGCAAAATCTGATGGGAGAGGAAGATGAAGCATGGAACCAAATTGGGCGGTACGGTGGTGCAGCGATAGAGTTGTTGCCTTACAGCGCCAGAGAACCAGGTTCAATCCTGACTACGGGTGCTGTCTGTATGGTGTTTGTACGTTCTTCCCCTGACCTGAGTGGGATTTTTCTGGGAGCTCCAGTTTCCACCCACAGGTTCCACGTACAGGTTTGCAGGTTAATTGGCTTGGTAAAATTGTAAATTGTCTCGAGTGTGTCGAATAGTACTAATGTGCGGGGATCGCTTGTTGGCGCGGACTTGGTGGGCTGAAAGGCGCTGTATCTCTAAACAAAACAAAACAAAACTAAAGTGAGTATGCGGTGGGCAGATGGTAACGGGGGGGGTGGAGGAACTCAGTGAGAGGGGAAGAAATTGGGTGATTGGTAGCTGGGGGTGAGGTTCAAAGGAAGAGTGTGTGTGAGGCGACCTGGGTTGATCAGAAGGAGAAAGAAAGGGACACAAGGCGTGTTGTTTACTTGAAATTGGAGAATTCAATGTTGATGCCATCGGGTTGTAGACTAATGTGAGGTGCTCGTCTAGTTTAAGTTTGGGCTCACTCTGATAGCAGAGAAGGCTGAGGAGAGGCAGGTGGTTGTGGCAATTGGAAGTTAAATTAAAAGGACATGTAACTTGGAGCTCCTGATGGCCATAGTGAGCAGAGCACTAGCACACGGTAAAGCGGTTGCCTAGTCTATACTTGGTCTCACCAATGTGGAGGAGGCCACATCGTGAATGCGAATAGACAAGGTTGGAGGAAGTACAGATGAATCTCTGTCTCACCTACAAGGGCAGTGTTAGTCCCATCATGGTGGTGATGGAGAATGTATTTGGATAGATATTACACCTATTGTAGTAACATGGTAAAGTTCCTGCGGAATATTGTCTTTGCGTGTATTGTTTGTATGTTTTTATATATCAAACATATTTTTTATGGTTTATTATATTGACGGATGGCATGGTGGCGCAGCAGTAAAGTTGCATGGACCTGGTGAACAGAGAAACAGAGGTTACAGAGAAAGGTTGAACAAGTTAGGGCTTTATTCTTTGGAGCGCAGTAGGTTAAGGGGGGACTTGATAGAGGTCTTTAAAATGATGAGAGGGATAGACAGAGTTGACGTGGATAAGCTTTTCCCACTGAGAGTAGGGAAGATTCAAACAAGGGGACATGACTTGAAAATTAAGGGACAGAAGTTTAGGGGAACATGAGGGGGAACTTCTTTACTCAGAGAGTGGTAGCTGTGTGGAATGAGCTTCCAGTGGAGGTGGTGGAGGCAGGTTCGTTTTTATTATTTAAAAATAAATTGGATAGTTATATGGATGGGAAAGATATGGAGGGTTATGGTCTGAACGCAGGTGTATGGGACTAGGGGAGAATACGTGTTCGGCTCGGACTAGAAGGGTCGAGATGGCCTGTTTCCATGCTGTAATTGTTATATGGTTATATGGTTATATGGTGGACCGAAGGGCCTGTTTCCAGGATGTATCTCTAAACTAAACTACTGAGTACTATTTTTTCAAGCTGTTGCAAATAAGAATTTCATTATTCCATTGCAGGATTTCTACATAACTAAAAGTCTTGACCACCTCCTCTCTGTGCGTATATTGGATTTAGAAAAAATGCTACCATATATTGCTATGATTTTTTTCCTCACAGTCCTCCTCCGTTGAGGCAGCCCCGAGGATTTTTCTGATCGAAGAAAAATAAAAAATTTATGATTGTTTAAAAAATATTGAGATCAGCTGATTGGTCCTGCCGTCTGTCAATCACCATGATGAAGGTAACACCCCTTAAGGGAGGAAAGGATTATAAAGCCCCGTAGGCTGGACGTGAGTCAGGCATCCTGGAAGATTGTGAGTGAGAGTTGAGTATAGAATTGTGAGTCTACGCCATGAGTGAACTGAACTCTGCTTGAAATGAAATTAATTGGATGCCTGCACTCTGCTTGAAATGGGAATAAATGAATTTGAATTTGGTGGCCTGCTGATCTAAATGGTATGAATCTAAATGGTATGAATGGTATGAATTTGGTGGTCTCTGATTTAAATGGTATGAAATTGAAATTGAATTTGGTGGCCTACACTCTGCACTCTGCTTGAAATATTATGAAATTGGATTTGAATTTGGTGGCCTGCACTCTGCTTGAAATGGTAGGGAATTGAATTTGGTGGCCTGCACTCTGCTTGAAATGGTAGGATTGAATTTGGTGGCCTGCACTCTGGAAATTGAATTTGGTGGCCTGCACTCAGCTTGAAATGGTAGGAAATGGAATTTGGTGGCCTGCACGCTGCTTGAAATGGTATGAAATGGAATTTGAATATGCTGGCCTGCACTCAGCTTGAAATGGTATGAAATTGTATTTGGTGGCCTGCACTCTGCTTGAAATGGTCTGAAATGTATTTGAATTTGGTGGCCTGCACACTGCTTGAAATAGTATGATTTGAATTTGGTGTCCTACACTCTGCTTGAAATGGTATGAAATTGAATTTGAATTGGGTGGCCTGCACTCTGCTTGAAATGGTATGGCCAGCATTCTGCTTGAAATTATGAAATAGAATTTGAATTTGGTGGCCAGCATTCTGCTTGAAATTGAATGAAATTGAATTTGAATTTGGTGGCCTGCGCTCTGCTTGAAATGGTATGAAATAAATTTGAATTTGGTGGCCTGCACACTGCTTGAAATGGTATGATATGAATTTCAATTTGGTGGCCTGCACACTGCTTGAAATGGTATGAAATTGAATTTGAATTTGGCTGGCCTACGCTCTGCTTGAAAAGGTATGAAATGTTATTTGGTGGCCTGCACTCTGCTTGACATGGTACAATACAATACAATACAATACAATACAATACAATACAATACAATACAATACAATACAATACAATACAATTTATTTGCCACTTGAACCTCATAGAGGCTCAAGTGAAATGTTGTTTCTGCAGTCATACATACAAGAAAAAAAAGACCCAAGACACAACACAATTTACACAGACATCCATCACAGCGCATCTCCACCTCGCTGTGATGGAAGGCAAAAAAAAAACGGATCTCTCCCCTGCACTTCCCTCTCCCCCCGATGTCAGAGTCAAAGTCAGAGCCCCCGGCGGGCGATAACAATTGTCCCGCGGCCATTAACGCCGCGCCGGGTGATGCAAGGCCGCGCTCCGTGTCTTGTTGTTGGAGCCCTGGGCGGGCGCTGGCAAAGTCTCGCAGCCGTTGAAGCCACGCCGGGCGATGATGTAAGGCCCCGCTCCAGGTCATCCTCGACCCCGCTACTCGGGCGGGAGAAGTCGCCGTTGCGGAAGCCCCGAAAAGCGGTCTCCCAGCAGGGACCCGCGGGCTCCCGGTGTCACTGTCCACCAGACCTGCGGTAAGCCTCCGAATCCCCGATGGTCGGGTCGCAGCAGCGCGCCACCACCGCTCCTCCCGCTCTGGACTCGGCCAGCTCCGTGATGGTGAGTAGGTCCGCAGCTCCGTAACTGGAGCCCCAGGACGTTCCTGCTGGAGGCCACTCCACGGTGCAGCCCCAACGACAACGGAGACCGGACAGGGAAAGGTCGGGGTTCTCCGTGCAGGGGAAAATTTTTAAAAGTTTCCCCCCCACCCCCCCCCCCCCCCCCCCCCCCCACACACCCATACCCCATCAAAAAATAAAAACTACATTAAAACGGGACAAAAAATAACAAAAAGACAGACCCCCCCCCCGCCCCCCCCCCCCACCGGAACATGACATGTATTTGAATTTGGTGGCCATGCCCACTGCTTGAAAAAAATATGATAAAATCTATTTTGTGGCATGCAAAACTTGAAATGACAAAAAATGAACACTCCTGCTTTGAAAAAAAGATTTGAATTTTGTGGCCTGCAGGCTGCTTGTAATGGTATGGAATTGAATTTGATGGCATGCACTCTGCTTGAAATGGTATGGAAATGAATTTGGTGGCCTGCACTCTGCTTGAAAGTATGAAATGTATTTGAATTTGGTGGCCTGCACTCTGCTTGAAATGGTATGGTATTTGAAATGGCCTGCAATCTGCTTTATGGTCTGATATGAATTGAATTTGGTGCCTGCGCTCGTCTTGAAATCTTGAAATGGAATTTGGTGGAATTGAAATTTGAACTCGATTTGGTGGCCTGCACTCTTGCTTGAAATGTAATGCAAATTGAAATGGTATTGAATTGAATTTGTGGCCTGCACTCTGCTTGAAATGGTATGGAATTGAATTTGGTGGCCTGCACTCTGCTTGAAATGGTATGGAAATGAATTTGGTGGCCTGCACTCTGCTTGAAATGGTATGAAACTGAATGAGAATTTAGTGGTCTGCACTCTGCTTGAAATGGTATGATATGAATTTGAATTTGGTGGCCTGCAATCTGCTTAAAATGGTCTGAAATTGAATTTGGTGAACTGCGCTCGTCTTGAAATGGTATGAAATTGAATTTGGTGGACTGCACTCTGCTTGAAATGGTATGAACTCGAATTTGAATTTGGTGGCATGCATTCTGCTTGAAATGGTATGAATTGAATTGAATTTGGTGGCCTACTCTGCTGCAGGGAATTGTATGCTTAAAATGGTTGAATTTGAATTTGGTGCCTGCACTCTGCTTGCACTAATCTTGAAATGCATGAATGCTTGAAATTGTATGAAATTGAATTTGGTGGCCTGCACTCTGCTTGAAATGGTATGAAATGAATTTGAATTTGGTGGCCTGCACTCTGCTTGAAAATGGTATGCACTTGAAATAAATTTGGTGGCCTGCACTCTGCTGGCATGCACTCTGCTGAAATGGTATGAAATGAATTTGTTGCCTGCCCTCTGCTTGAAATGATATGAATAAATTTGAATTTGTGGCCTGCACTCTGCTTAAAATGGTACTGCTTGAAATGGTATGATGATTTGAATTTGGTGGCCTGCACTCTGCTTGAAATGGTGGAAATGAATTTGAATTTTGAATTGGTGGCTTGCACGCTGCTCTGCTTAATGGTGTGGAATTGAATTTGGTGGCAAGCGCTCTGCTTGAAATAGTATGGAAATGAATTTGTTGGCCTGCCCTCTGCTTGAAATGATATGAAATTGATTTTGAATTTGATGGGCTGCACTCTGCTTGAAATGGTATGAAGAGAATTTGAATTTTGTGGCCAGCACACTGCTTGAAATGGTATGATATGAATTTGAATTTGGTGGCCTGCACTCTGCTTGAAATGGTATGAAATTGAATTTGAATTTGGTGCCAGCACTTTGCTTGAAATGGTATGAAATTGAATTTGAATTTGGTGGCCTGCACTCTGCTTGAAATGCTATGAAATTGAAATTGAATTTGGTGGCATGCACTCTGCTTGAAATGTTATGAAATTGAATTTGGTGGCCTGCGCTCTGCTTGAAATGGAATAAAATGAAATTCAATTTGGTGGCCTGCACTCTGCTTGAAATGGTATGAAATAAATTTGAATTTGGTGGCCTGCACTCTGCTTGAAATGGTTTGAAATTGGATTTTATGGTATGCACTCTGCTTAAAATGGTATGAAATTTTAATTTGATGGCCTGCACTCTGCTTGAAATGTTATGAAATAAATTTGAATTTTGGTGGCCTGCACTCTGCTGGAAATGGTATGAAATTGAATTTGGTGGCCTGCACGCTGCTTGAAATATTATGAAATTGAATTTGGTGGCCTGCACTCTGCTTGAAATGGTATGAAATTGAATTTGGTGGCCTGCACTCTGCTTGAAATGGTATGAAATTGAATTTGGTGGCCTGCACTCTGCTTGAAATGGTATATGACATTGAATTTGGTGGCCTGCACTCTGCTTTAAATTATATGAAATTGAATTTGGTGGCATGCGCTCTGCTTCAATTGGTATGACCTTGAATTTGGTGGCCTGCACTCTGCTGGAAATGATATAACATTGAATTTGGTGGCCTGCACTCTGCTTGGAATGAAATAAATTTGGTGACCTGCTCTCTTCTTGAAATGCTTGAAATTAAATAAATTTGAATTTACTGTGCTGCACTCTGCTTGAAATGCTATGAAATGAATTTGAGGTTTGTGGCCTGCACTCTGCTTGGATTTTAAGGAACAGCACTCTGCATGAGTGAAACTACTCCAGGCCACCAGCCGTGTCAATCAATTTGGTGGCTGATGCAATGGTGCCGGACCACTGAAATTGAAATTGGTGCGGGGCACTTTCTTGCAATTGAATTTGGTGGCCTGCACTCCATCTCCTGAGTCAACTGGCCAGCCCAACAGTTATGAAATAAATTTGATTTTTCAGTCAACTGTCAGCCCATCAGCTGTCTAAAATGTCTAAAATTGATTGGTGGCCACCTGCTGGAATGAAATAAATTTGATGACCTCTCCCCTTCTCTCTCACAGAGTCTTTAGTCACCTGTTTTGGGCAGAAATGAATTTGAGGTTTGTGGCCTGCACTCTGCTTGGATTTTAAGGAACAGCCATGAGTCAACTACCAGGCCACCAGCCGTGTCAATCAACTGCCGGACCACCATCCCTGAGTCAACTGCCAGCCCAACAGCCATGATTCAGTCAACTGTCAGCCCATCAGCTGTCTAAAATGTCTAAAATTGATTCTCCACCCTCTCCCCCTTCTCTCTCACAGAGTCTCTCACCTGTTTTGGGCAGAATTTCTGCCAGCCCACCAGCCCTTATTGACTGAGATGCCAGCCCACCAGCCTTGAGTGACTGAGCTGCCAGCCCACCAGCCCTGAGTGACTGAGCTGCCAGCCCACCAGCCTGAGCAACTGAGCTGCCAGCCCACCAGGCCTGAGTGACTGAGCTGCTGGCCCATGAATCCATTCAGCCCACAATGTCCATACTAGCCCTCTGGAAACCAGTCCCCTCGGCCCACAACACCCATACTAGCACTCAAGAAAGCCCACCCCCACTTGCCACCAATATTGGAATTGGTGGAGAGGTGAAATATTGTGTTGGTGAACAGCCCTCCCATGTGACCTGGGACCCAACGGGTCCCACTTAGTCTAGTATAACAATAAAATACTCTTGACTCTTGTGATTCATGGTGGAAAGCAGCAAGAGTGGGGATGCGAAGATGGATCATGTCGCAGCTGGTAGAAATATCAAAGAATGATGTGCTGGTGCAAAGGTTGATGGGGTGAACGGTGAGGACCAGGGAAACTCTTTCCCTGTTCTATCTGGAGGGGGTTGGGGTGAGACCGAAAATCTGTGAAATTGAGGAGATGATGGTGACAAGTTGATTGACCACAGTGATGAAAATCCCATTTCATTTTAAAAAAAAAACAGTGCAAGCGTTGTCCTGGCGCGGAAGGCTGTACCTTGAGAGATATAGCAAGAATGGATAAAAATTGAGAGAAAAACACAGCATCCTTCCATTTACAAATTGTTTTCCAAAGGCGAATTTAATATTGATCAGTTCAAGAGAAATAATGATGTCTCCTGTTGTGAGAGGACTACTACCAGCAGCACTTTCTTTCACATCAGCAGTGTTTTTATAGGCAAAGTCCTCTTTACACGGATTATAGAATCATGGAGTCATACAATCGAACAATGTGAAACAAGGCACTTTGGCCCAACCTGCCCACACTAGCCAACATATCCCATCTACATGTCCCATAGTCCCACCTGCCTGCGTTTGACGCGTATCCTATCGTAAACCTGTCCTATCCGTGTACCTGTCTAAAGGTTCTTAAATGTTGTGATAGTACCTGCCTCAACTACTCCCTCCAGCAGTTTGTTCCATACTTCCACCACCCTTTGTGTGAAAATGTTACCCCTCATGTTCCTCTCAAATGATTCTCCCCTCACCTTAAACCTATGACCTCTGGTTCTTGATGAAGGCATTGTGTTCCTAGAAATGGTCCGTCACAATTTTCTATAATGTGAAGCCGCATTATCTGTGCAATCATTAAGAAATGCAAGTTCATTTTATTTTTGCATATTTATTTACTTTTTTCATATAAACTGTGAGAATGAATTTTATTCTGTATTTCAAATTTTTGGGGAAGTGATTTTTGAATTCTGGAAGTGCAAATTTTCAACACTTGAACAGTCATAGCATGGGTAGGAAGGAACTGCAAGTGCTGGTTTAAACCAAAGATAGACACAGAAATCTGGAGTAACTCAGCGGGTCAGACATCATCTCTGGAGAAAAGGAGCAGATGACGTTTCGGGTCATGATATTCAGTCGTACATGGGATTGCCATTATTTTCCCTCACAAGGTACATATCAGGAATTCTTGGAATGATTCAATATCACTAAATTCAATTTGCTTTGGGCTTTACCTGAGTTTTCAAAGGCATGGATACAAGCCAGAATGGCTCACATACTGGACTAGATGATTGGGCCAGCATCCTAAGAGTTTAGCTAGTTATATGGAATCATGGGTGCAAATCCCACCGTGACAACTGTTGAATTTAAACATGGCTAATATAATATGAATTTCGTAACCTGGATATATTTTAATAAAGCTGGTATCATAGTGACCCAACAGAATTATTAAAAATATATTTGTGTCTTTGAGGAAGAGAATATTCCACATAGGTGTAAGATATATGGCAGAAGTATATAATTGTCTGAGAACCATAAACAGGGTGGACAGTCAGAATCTTTTTCCAAGGGTTGAAATGTCATACACTTGAGAGAACAGCTTTTGGGGCAAAGGAGAACAAAGGGGGATCCAGCGGGAGGGCACCAAAAACAAAGGAAGGACTCAGCGGGTGGCCGGTGAGAACAAGGGGGAGGGGGCCTGGAGGAGGGGGGCGCCTGCTGTCAAGTGTGGCGGTAGGTCTGGTTTGCTGCTGAGAGCAGAACAAAAAACTGTTTGATTAACCTTTTGTAACACTGACGGCGCCAGAAACGTGGTGAGTCTTGCTTACTGCCTAGGTGAGGTCTGCTGTATGATTTAACCAGGTTGTATGCAAAACAAAGCATTTCACTCTACCATCCCACATGTGACGATAAAGTATAATTGAATCATTGATTTAGGATGAGGGGGGCAAAGTTTAAATGAGATGTGCAAGGCAAGTTTATTACACAGAGAGTGATGGGTACCTGGAACTCACCGGTGTTGGAGGCCGGCATGATAGTGGCCTTTATCCAGATTTTAGTTAGGCAGATGGAAATCCAGGGAATGGAGGGATATGGATCACATACAGGCAGAGGAGATTTATTTACAAGATACGAGATACAAGATACATTTATTTGTCACATGTGCCAGATGGCACAGTGAAATGAGATAACCATGCAGCCATACAATAAAAATAAAGAACACAACACACGATAGAATTCAACATAAAAACATCCCCACAAAGCAGAATCAAAGTTTCCCACTGAGAGGGAAGGCACCAAAGTCAGTCTCTTCCTCTAATGTTCCCCAATGTTCACCCGTGGTCGGGGCCTCCCCGAGCCCTCTGCGGTCACTGCTACGATGTTCTGGCCCGCTCCCCGGGGTGATGTAAGTCTGACGTCGGGGCTGGGGGACGTCCTCAGTGGCCTGGACAACCGAGTCGGCCACTTCCTACTGGAGCCTGCGGCTCTCAAAGTCCGCAGGCCGCGCCGGGCGGAAACTCATGCTGGCGGCCCTCGGCAAGGAGCCCCAGGACTCCGGGTTGACGGTCAGCACTGCCCGCATTGGGAGCTCTCCCAAACCGCAGCTCCACGATGTTGGAGCAGTGGCCCAACGTTCCAGAGCTCCAAACGGCGATCCCGGTAGGCATCGCCCGCTCCGTGGTGAATTCAGTGCTGTGCCGCTGCTGTTGTAGCTCTGGTCCGGTTCCCGGTCCACGGCAGGAAAGGCCGCTCCAATCCAACTGGTAGGCCGCGAGGTGGGGGGCGAGGACGCGACTCGGAGAAATAGTCGCGTCCCCGCCAGGAAGCGACTGGGAAACAGTTTCCCCCTTACCCTGCCCCCCTCCCCCACATAAAAAGTTAAAGTTTTCTCCCCACCGTTTCATTAACTGGTATCCTGTTCAGCACAAACCTTGTGTGCTGAAGGGCATGTTCCTGTGCTGTACAGTTTGTTCTATGTTGTATATACATAGGAGCCTTGTATGGTACAGATATGAGTCTGGACATCAGCACTCTGACTGCTGTACATTTAAGCAAAAGGATTAAATCAATTCGTCCAGAAGCAAAAGAGAGGAAATAAATTCCAATCTATGCACTGAAGATGACATTAAACATTTCTGCACAATACTCAATAAATCTATAGCAGAGAGAACTCTAAATGTTGGGATATGTGAGGAATTTTTCAGTGTTTCATACTTAACATGAATATATTGGTAAAAAAATTACACAAAGTGCTGGAACAACTCAGCGGGTCTGGCAGCATCTCTGAAGGACATAGATAGGCAATTTTTCAGGTTGGGACTCTATTTCAGACTGGAGAGTCCCTGACCCAAAACATCACGTGTAATATCACCTATATGTCCTCCAGAGATGTGGCCTGACCCACTGTGTTACTCCACCAATGTAAAGCATCTGCAGTTCCTTGTGTCTACATGGATTATAATGGTTCTCATTGATCAATGTTTTAGAGGAGAAATTTTCAACCAGTGAATATGGTTAGATGACCTTTAATAGACTCTTTCAGTTGTACTTAGCTATGTTGAATTACATTTCAATGGCAATCTCTTCTGTTCAGTCTCAATCAAGGTAGTTTGGAATGCTGTCTTGATAACTATGTTCTAAAGCCTGTTAATGCTGGCTACAGCTGCCATGGGTTAAATTAACTTGTAAAGTCTGAAACCAGTTCTCAGCATGGATAAAATTGTAGGGCAGAACAGTGTTTAAATAATTGGTGACTTTGGAGTAAACATTCTCAGGAAGAGAGAACTTGAGTATGGATAGCATATTCACATTTCCAAAATGCTCTAATGACAAATGCAAACTTAACAGAAGCACAGAATGAAGAACAGGACAGAATGGTTAGTATGTGCAGTTTACTTAGTTCCTGATTGAAATGTGGTACTAAGGGTGGAAAAAGCCGTTTTATCTGGATTTCAGATTGTTATTTCATTGGACAGCATGGTTATGTGTGCCTAGCGCAGTTGATCCTCACCCTCAACAACTTTACATTTGACTCCTCCCATTTCCTACAAACACAAGGCGTAGCTATGGGCACACGCATGGGCCCCAGCTACGCCTGCCTCTTTGTCGGGTACGTTGAACAATCCTTGTTCAATACGTACCAGGGCCCCATCCCCGACCTCTACCTCCGTTACATTGACGACTGCTTTGGGGCCACCTCCTGCACCTACACACAACTGACTGACTTCATCCACTTCACCACCAACTTCCATCCGGCACTCCAATACACCTGGACCATTTCCGACACTTCCCTACCATTCCTTGACCTCATCATTTCCATCACAGGGGATAGACTTCTGACCGACATACACTACAAACCAACTGATTCACATGGCTATCTGGATTACACGTCTTCCCACCCTGCCCCCTGTAAAGACTCCATCCCCCTACTCCCAATTTCTCCGCCTACGCCGCATCTGTTCCCAGGATGAGACATTCCATACCAGGGCATCGGAAATGTCCTCGTTCTTCAGGGAACGGGGATTCCCCTCCGCCACCATAGATGAGGCTCGCACCAGGGTCTCATCCATACCCAGCAACACTGCTCTCTCTCCCCATCTCGGCACTCGCAACAAGGGCAGAGTCCCCCTGGTCCTCACCTTTCACCCCGCCAGCCGGCAAATACAACACATAATCCTCCGCCATTCCGCCACCTCCAACGTGACCCCACCACTCGCCACATCTTCCCATCTCCCCCCATGTCTGCCTTCTGCAAAGACCGCTCCCTCCGCAACTCCCTTGTCAATTCTTCCCTTCCCTCCCGTACCACCCCCTCCCCGGGCACTTTCCGTTGCAACCGCAAGAAATGCAACACTTGTCCCTTCACCTCCCCCCTCGACCATTCAAGGTCCCAAGCAGTCGTTCCAGGTGCGACAAAGGTTCACCTGTATCTCCTCCAACCTCATCTACTGCATCCACTGCTCTAGATGTCAGCTGATTTACATCGGGGAGACTAAGCGGCGGTTGGGCGATCGTTTCGCCGAACACCTCCGCTCAGTCCGCAATAACCTACCTGAACTCCCGGTGGCTCAGCACTTCAACTCCCCCTCCCATTCCCAATCCGACCTGGGTCTCCTCCATTGCCAGAGTGAGCAACACCGGAAATTGGAGGAACAGCACCTCATATTCCGCCTGGGCAGCTTGCATCCTGATGGCATGAATGTTGAATTCTCCCAATTTTGCTAGCCCTTGCTGTCTCCTCCCCTTCCTTAACCCTCGAGCTGTCTCTTCCCATCGCCCCGCGCTCGGGCTCCTCCTCCTCCCCTTTTTCCTTCCTTCTCACCTCCCACCCCTCATCAGTCTGAAGAAGGGTTCCGGCCCGAAACGTCGCCTATTTTCTTCGCTCCATAGATGCTGCTGCACCCACTGAGTTTCTCCAGCAATTTTGTGTACCTTTGATCTTCCAGCATCTGCAGTTCCTTCTTGAACACATGGTTATGTGTCTGTCTACTTCACAAACACTGCCACAGATAATCAGTTTGTACTAAAAGCTTAGCAGCTCAACATGTGAACAGTGGGCTGTCTTGAAAATGAACACAACCTCTTTGGATACATATATTCCCTGTCTCAATGGATTTTGAAGTTAATTGAAATTAGTGACAAGCGTGCTAAGGAGTGTTGAACACAATTGATAAATCTCACTTGGCGAGTTTTAGACGAGCTTGGAATCTTGTTTGTCAAAGGCTTACACATGGGATAATGAGAGTGTGATCCACAGCTAGTCTCCTTGGAAAGTTACAGCAGCATTGACATATCATTGAACTATCCTGTACTAGTGTGGCTGGGTCATGTTGGCCAGTGTGGGCAAGTTGGGCCGAAGGACCTGTTTCCACGCTATGACCCCAATATGGCTTTTCATCTGTCTTTATCAGGAGCATATGCATGTGTGACCTACTTCATGAATCATTCATGACGACTTTAAGAGAAAAAGTTTTTGGCTGAGGTTTATTTCGAACTCACAGGAATAGCGAGTATGGAATTAAATGCAGGAAGCTTTGTTTCTTGCAACAAAATTATAAACAAGGAAATGCTGTTGTTAATCCCGGTCAGATTGGAGAGAATAGGACTTTAAAATGGGGTATAAGCTTCCTACTGGGAGCTGGGAGATTTGGTCAATTTGGAATTTTTCTCTGCCGAACTGGGACAAGCTGCGGAGTGCTGCCAGTTTGTCTAGAGCATGGATACAAGCTGTAGGAAAAGAATAAGAACATATGCCATGAATAAGAACCATTCCCATGTGGTTCGGCCCTCAAGGTCCCGGGACCTATAAAAGTCCGCTGCCATGAGGTCCCGCGTCAATCTTCTGGGAGAGTGCTTAGGACTGCATGACCTTCTGGAGTGTCTCTATTGGAGCGAGGCCTAGAGGGCTTGAACAGGCAGATATGAGGATTGAACCCACGGTGGTTAGGTACAGTGGAGGGAACAGTTTTTGCGTTTTGTTAAAATAAAGATTAGTTGATCAAGTGCTTGATTCAGTGTTTTTTGACTGAAACTAGACTGGGAGGAAGCTTAGAACGAGCAATTTACACTGTACCAAAATTGTAGAAAATAGTACCAAAAATGTATTTGCAGTCGTGATAATGGCCTGCTCAACCATTTTAGAGAGTGCATGTAAACCCACGTGACGAAAAATAATGGCAATTTCCTGATACTGATGGATTAAATGAAATGAAATGCATGTGTTTGGCCCTCACTAAATGTACAGCAGATGCTAATAAATCTATGTACATGTCTTAGTTTATAGGAAGAGCTTGTTTACGTCAATTGCCCTTAGCTTTGATCTCTGTTTGCAAACTTAATGAAATGAAGCTATTTCAAATATATTCTTACTTCTTCACATTATTCAGCCTCAGATGAAGCATGCAAAAGGTCAGTTAGAATAATTACAGAACGTTCACGAAAAATATTGAAGAAGAAGTATGCAGAATCAAGGAATTGCATATGCCAAACTAATTCGTGAGTTTGCCCTCGACTCATACTCGCAGCATGATCGATACGAGGTCCTAGGATCTCTTTGTAACTCTCCTTCATGCTCGAGAGTAGTCCCTGTGTACTCGAGGCTTCAGCTAGGTCGCGGCGTTTCTAAAAGACTTACCATAACTGTGACAGCCATCTTTTACCTTCCTGTTCATCGTGGGTGTGATTTTCAGACAGCGCTCCCCCACTTTCCCTGGCCCCCACCTTTGCGATGTGTTTGTGTGTGTACAGTCGGTAGATCCAACTCGCGGTTTCATCACTGACGATCGATCCAGCTCAAGGTTTTTCGGGCGAGTACCCTCGAGCTTGAAGGTCGAAGACAGTCGCTGAAAAGTCAGGTTAGTGGGACAGGCTACCGGGAGCCAGTTGTTCTGGAGGCCAGAATTGGCGATAGGTGTCCCTCTTTCCAGGCACTGTTCAAAAGGCGGGCGCACTAACTGCGTACCTGGAGAGAAGCCAGATAAGGAAACCTTTACACAAAAAGGACACAATGTGCTGGAATAACTCAGTGGGTCAGGCTGCTTCTTTGGAAAACATGGATAAGTGATGATTTCAGTCAGGACCCTTCTTCAAAATGATTGTTGGGGGAAGGGAGGGCATATAGTTGGGAGAGAGGAAAGGCAGGACAAAGCATAGCAAGTTATAGGTGGATGCAGGTGAGGAGTGTTTTTGATAGGTAGATGGTTGGATAAAGGTTAAAGATTAAAACAGAAGGTGTGCGACAGAAGGTATGAAAAGGTGCAAATTGTGAAGCCAGAGGAAGGAATGTAGGAGGATGGGGGAGAAGTGAAACAAGTTGGGAGAAGGGGGAGAGTTTAGTTTATTGTCACATCTGCCGAGCTACAGTGAAAAGCTTTTTGTTGCGTGGTAAGTCAGCAGAAAGACAATATATGATTACAATCAATCCATTTACAGTTTATAGATACATGATAAAGGAATTACGTTTAGTGCAAGGTAATGCCAGCAAAGTCGGGTTAAGGAAAGTTCGAGAGATATCAAATAGGTAGATAGTGGTTCAGCACTGCTCTCTGGATGATTCAGCTGCCTGATAACAGCTGGGAGGATGTTCCTGAAACTGGAGGTGTGTGTTTTCACACTTCTGTACCTTTCACCTGAGAGGGGAGAAGAGGGATAAATGGAGTCAATAAAAGGGAGGTTGCTTTGTGTGATGGTCTGGGTTGCGTCAACAATTTGCTGCAATTTCTTACTGTCCTGGATGGAGCTGTTCCCAAACCAAGCTGTGCTGCATGCTCATAAAATGCTTTCTATGGTGCATCTGTAGAAGTTGGTGAGAGTTGTAGGGGAATAAATTTTTTAAGCATTCTAAGGATATAGAGGCATTGGTGTGCCTTCTTGGTCATTGCTTCAATATGGGTGGTCGAGGAGAATTTGTTGGTAATATTGACTACGAGGAATTTGTGGGTTTCGACCATCTCTACTTCGGCACAATCAATGCAAACTGAGGTATGTGTACTGCTTTGCTTCCTGAAGTTGATCAGTGATCACTATCTCCTTTGTCTTGCTGATGTTGAGTGAAAGGTTGTTGTTTCAACATCAGGACATGAGGTTCTCAATTGTCTTCCTGTACTCCGTCTCATCATTATTTGATATCTGGCCCACAATGCTGGCGTTGTTGAATTAGATTTGTACATGCTGCACAGTCGTGGGTGTACAAGGCATAAGGAAGGGGGCTGAGAACGCATCCTTGCAGAGAACCCGTCTGGAGGATTATCATGGCGGATGATTGGTCCCCTAATCTCACTGATTGGGGTCTGTTGGTCAGGAAGTCAAGGATCCAGTTACAGAGGGGGAGAGGGGAAAGGGGAGAGGGGTGATGAAAAGTTACCTAAGAAAAATACTGTTGCGGGGAGTTTTAAAAGTCAGCAAGAAATATTGCATCTCCAGTTTCTTGGTATTTGTAAGGAAGAACTCTGCATACCGCCACTGGGTCTACATTTCCAGAGTATTTATGAAGCAGTAATTGAAAGCCTTGCTCTCAATAATTGAATGGAAGCTATTGAAACAAGAAAAGTACAGGAAATTGGGAAAATAACCATTTCAAACAAAATTAGTGTGGTTGTGTCCCTGCCCTCAATAGTAAGTTAAGCTCACACAAATGGGAGTTAAGAACCATGGTAAATGTAAATGGAGCCAAGAGATATCACAATTGATGAGAACATTCAGTATTTGCATGCAACAAATGATTTCTGCAAGAGATGTAACAGCTTTGGACAGTGAACTCTTTGACCATGAAGTCTCTGTGTTGATACAGTGTATATTTTGGGAAATGAAGTAGCAAATCCAAGCAACTCTGATAAAACATTTTTTTTTGTCCAATTCAAGGATCAAAGAGTTTAAAAGTGGATTTGGCATCAAAGCTTGCAAACAGATCAGGCTACTATTTACTGAACTAAATTTAAAGCTGCAGAAAAATAGAAACTGCAGATGCTGGTTTACACAAAGGGACATAAAGTGCTGGAGTAACTCAGTGGGTCAGGCACCATCTCTGGAGAACGGTTAGGTGACATTTCGTATTCATCAAGTCTGCTTATTGGTAGTTTATTTGCATTTCACAATTGATTTTAAAATACTAGACAGAACTCGGTGTAATGTACGTTAACAAGGGATTTGGTGACATTTCGGGCCAAGATCCTTCTTCAGACTCAATACAATTCTTTTCTCCAGCAATGCTGCCTGACTCACTGAGTTTCTCCAGTATACAGTGCATTCAGAAAGCATTCAGACCCCTTCACTTTTTCCATATTTTGTTATGTTACAGCCTTTAAAATGGATTAAATTCATTTCTTTAATCATCAATTTACAGACAATACCCCATAATGAAAAAGCGAAAACAGGTGCGCAGATTGATCTCTTCTCCTGCCAGTCGGCGCCGCATTGATTAGACTCTTCTCCTGTCACTCCCTGGGACGGTCTGCCCCTTCCTGCGCCATTGTGTCTTTACTGGAACTGAGGTTGGCCGGCGGAGGTTTCCAACCGGACTTTCGGAGGGACCTGAAGCAGCCCAGCCACAAGCAGCCCAGCCCAGCCCAGCCCAGCCCCGCCCCGCCCCGCTCCGTCCCAAGCAGCCTCGCACCAAGCAGCCCCTATGCAGCCCCGACCCAAGCAGCAGCCCCGACCCAAGCAGCAGCCCAATGTCGGAGACCCGACCCAGCCCAACCCAGTCAGAGACCCAGCTCAGCCCAGAGTCGGTGTCACCAATGTCGCCAAACGGAAAGCGGAGACTGATCTCGGTTGAGGAGAATGACCAGTGATCAGCGCCCATTGCGAGTCCCCATCGCACCGCCAATTCCAACCTCTACCTCTCTGGTCCCGCTCACTGGCTCCTCCCTCCCCTGCCCAATGATGCCACCCTCTCCCCCATGGTTCTTCCCCCATATTTTCTCTGAGTTCACTCCCCCCACCCACACACCCTTCTCTCCCCCAAAAACTCCCCCTGCCCAAACACCCCCCCCCCCCACAATCCCCCCTGCCCACACCCCACCCCCCGCCCACACACACCCAACCCCCACCCACATACACCCCCCCCCCCACACACACCCCCACCCCCACACCCCCCCCCCCCCCCACACCCGCCCAGCCACACACACACCCCCCCTCCCCCACACACACACACACACCCACCCACCCACACACCCCACTGCCCCCTCAACCCCGGTAACCCCAGTTGGAAAACAATGCATGCTTCCTTGGGTCTTCGATATCCTCCCCAATCAATTCTCCTTTACCTTCTATACCCTGGTAACTCTTTACATTCAAGTGTATAATCTGTGCTTCCATGCATTAAGTAGTAGCATTTTCTCAGATAAAGGAAGGTCAAATTTCCAACAGGTTTGGCCAGATATGAGGCAGAAGCTTTAGCAGAAATCTTGTTCAACACTTTTCAATGGTAACGCAATGTTCTCCTTCCAGGACTGTGACAGGAGATTAGGTGAGACCCCAAAGAAATGTTATTCCTTGAGCTTAAAGCATGGAATGAAGGTGGCAACTTGGTTCTTAAAGTTGCATTTTGGCTTTTCCAGCCCAGCAGGGACAAGCACAATTACTCAAACATTTACATTGGCCATTATCTCTACAACTAGAGAACTGAATACAACAGAATGAAGCAGGTTGCAAAATAACACAATCTATGACTGTCACAGGCTCAGGTAAATCTTACTGTCTCTCTCCCGTGTGTATCGGTTGGTGTGACACTTGCTTGCCCTCTTATCAACCTGGGTCTTTGGTGGACCTTCTGATTGACGTTTCTTCTGGACAAGGCAGCCCATTAGTAAGTCTCCTGAGTGATGCAGCAATTGGGTAAATCACCCATTAGTGAGCATATTGAACAATTTGGATTCAAAATCACCACTGCTCTTCGTCTTCCTCTCTCATACACTGCACTGTCCAGATGGAGTATCACTCAAGGGACTCTCTAATTGCTTGACTGGGACAGCACATTAATTAATTGCTTTTCCCTAGTTATCTGTCATGCTATTCCAGCAACTTTGAGATAAGGAATAAATGAGGCAGTTGGTAAGCATGAAAAAATAGCCGTATATAGAAACAAATACACTTCAGCAAAGCTATAAAACAAAAATGGCAAAAAACGAAAAGCCAGAATGAAAATAAATAAAAGACATTACACCGAAATGTCACAAGGATCTGAAAGTAGAGTAAGGCAAATTAAAGGAGGAAGAAGCAATCATTTAACATTTAATATTTACATTATTTGTTAAATACATATTACCTGTTAAATACTGTCATACATTGATCTGTGCTATTTTTTTCTCCTTTGTTTTTCCACATTGATTTTCCTTTCATTCTACTCTCTATCATTCATTCACATTGAGTTTTATTTTCTTTGCCATCTTTTTCCTGCAACTTCAGAAGGTAAGTGGATCTATGGCTTTGCAAATCAGTCTAAAAAAAACATCTATACAGACTTAAAAAACAAACATTACAGCTAACTTGAACTTTTGGTTAGAGATGGAGGTGAGAGCACCTATTATTTTTGATTTAACATCTAATCTTGATCACATGCACCAAAAATGGTATTTCTGCTGGTGTTGCGCTTTACTACATTGATATTTTAACAATAAATTATGCAATATTATCAGGGTAAAATCTGCTGAGCTAATTTACAGAGCCATAGAGCCATGGTGTTATAGAGTCTTACATTGTGGAAACAGGGTCTTCGCCCCAGCTTGCCAACACCAGCCAACAAGTCCCATCTACACTAATCTCACCTGCTTACGTTCAAGAAGGAACTGCAGATGCTGGAAGATCGAAGGTACACAAAAATGCTGGAGAAACTCAGCGGGTGCAGCAGCATCTATGGAGCGAAGAAAATAGGCGACGTTTTGGGCCGAAACCCTTCTTCAGACTGATGGGGCGACGTTTTGGGCCGAAACCCTTCCTCAGTTTGGCCCTGCTTGCGTTTGGCCCATTTCACTCTATACCTGTCCTATCCGTGTACCTGCCTAAATATTCCTTAAACATTGCAATAATATCGGACTCAACTACCTCCTCTGGCAGCTCGTTCCATACACCAATCACCCTCTGCATGAAAAAGTTACCCCTTAGATTCCTATTAAATCTTTCCCTTTCTTAAACCTTAAACCTATGTCCTTGGTTCTCGATTCCCCCACTTTGGGCAAGAAACTCTGTGCATCTACCAGATCTATTCCTCTCATGCTTTTATACACCTCTATAAGATCACCGCTCATCTTCCAGCACTCCAAGGAATAGAGTCTTAGCCTGCTCAACCTCTCCCTATAACTTTTATTTTAAACATCCTCGTCAATCTTCACTGCACCCTTTGACACTACTGAAAACAATTGACTGGGAGGCACATGATTGAGTGACCAAAATTCTGGACCAAAGAGACGGTTTTTAACATCCTTCTTAAATAAGGAAAGAAGGGTATTGGGAAGGAATCCAGAACTTGTAGTTGCCAAACAAGTTCATTATTTTGGAGCTGATTCATGAGATAGTGTGTGAGTAATATCAAGGTAGAAAACAGCACTTGAAAATTACAGGAGTGGCTCATGGCCATTGCCACAGAATAATTTGAAAATATGAGTCAGTATTTAGATAGTTTGTATGGCTTGTCCAGAAGCCAATGCTGGTTAGGGAGTGCAAGGATAACAGATGAATGAGATTTATTGGAAGTTACGACATGGGCTGCATGGGTTCTGGATACATTGTCGAAGCGTCACTCAAATGCATTAATTTAAATTCATGTCATTTTTCCTGTTGGCTTCAGAAAATTGGGAGTTCCCATGAGCATAGCTATCGTTAACCAACCCAGAATGGACTTGTTAGGTCTCACTGTAACTGGAGAAATAGGCCTGACATGTAATAGAAAGGTTTCACCCATTGACCTTTGAAAGATCCCTATACAACTCTAAAATGGACATTTTGATTCATTGGCAGTGAACTGTAATTGGTGCACAGTGGCCCATAAAATTTGCAGGAGGGTTTTATCCATTTTTCAACAAAGGCACAAATTGAACTGGCAAGGCTGGCAGTTGAATGTTTCTCCAAAACCTCTCCTTACTGAGGTGATTTTGCAACTTCAAATAGCTCAAAGCAAAGAACAACATGGATCTAACAAACGCATGCCCTACATAGTGAATGTAGAGCTATTGTAGGGCTCGGGGGAGTGTGTAGAGCAGAGGGATCAAGAAGTGCAGGTACATAGATTCTTAAAAGTGGCATCGCGGGTGGATAGGGTGGTCAAAAAGGCTTTCTGCACATTGGCATTCATCAGCCGGTATAGAAGTTGAGAGGTCATGTATCAATTGTATAAGATATTGGTGAGGCCACATTCAGAGTAGTGTATTTAATTTTGGTCACCCTGCTATAGGAAAGTTGTAAAGGGTGCAGTTAAGATTTACGAGGATGCTGCCAGGACTTGAGGGAGAGGTTGAGCAGGCTAGGAATTTATTTGTTGGAGCACAGGAGGATGAGTGGTTAATCTTATAGAGGTATACATGATTATGAGGGGAACATCCCCTCATCGGGTAAATGCACAGTCTTTCGCCCAGAGTTGAGGAATCAAAAATCGGAGTACATGGGTTTAAGGTGAGGGGGGAAAGATTTAATAGGAACCTGAGGAGTAACTTGTTACACAAAGGGTGGTGGGTGTATGGAATGCGCTGGCGGAGGAGGTAGTTGAGGCAGGTACATTCATAACGTTTAAGTAACACTAGACTAAGTGGGACCCATTGGGTCCTATTGTCACACGGGGGGCCTGGTCCCCAACGCAATATTCCACCACAGGCCCATAGCCCCAAACTGTGCAGGCATAACTGACAGGTTCCCGTTGTGATGCCCCTGATCTCCCCTGCTTTCATCACTGCCCCCCACTCCACCGCTTGTTCTTTCCCCCCCCCCCCCCCCCACCCACACACTCACTCACATCATCCCCACTCAACCACCCCCATCCAATCTTAATGGCTCTCCGGCAGCGCAGCCATTCCCACCCATTGGGTTCCCATTGTCAAGAGTCAAGAGTGTTTTATTGTCATATGTCCCAGATAGAACAATGAAATTCTTACGCTGCAGCACAACAGAATATATAATCATAATAAATAATACAACAAAAACTCAGGGAAAAAAAGAACAAACAACAACAGTGCAATAATAATAATAATAATAATAATAATAATAATAATAATAATAATAGTTCAGAGCTTATGTAAGGCTGCAGGGAAGAAACTGTTCCTGAACCTGGACGTTACAGTTCTCAGTCTCCTGTACCTTCTTCCCGATGGCAGTGGTAAGATGAGTGTGTGGCCAGGATGGTGTGGGTCTTTGATGATGTTGTCTGACTTTTTGAGGCAGCGACTATGATAAATCCCTTCGATGGTGGTGAGGTCAAAGTCGGTGATGGCCTGGGCAGTGTTTACAACATTTTGCAGTCATTTTTGCTGCAGGACGTTCAAGTCGCCAAACCAGGCCATGATGCAACCAGTCGGTATGCTCTCTACTGTGCACCTGTAGAAGTTCTAGAGAATCCGCTTTGACATACTGAATCTCCGTAAGTTTCTCAGGAATTAGAGGCACTGATGTGCTTATTCTATGATTGCATCAGTGTGCTGGGTCCAGGAAAGATCGTCGGAAATATGCACGCCCAGGAATTTGAATTTTTTGACTCTCTCCACCATCGTCCCATTGATGTAAACAGGATTGTGGGTCCTCAACCTTCCTCTTCCAAAGTCCACAATCAGTTATTTGGTTTTGCTGATATAGAGAGCCAGTTGTTGTGCTGGCACCATATGGTCATTGTGACATAGAACATGCAGGTATTACTGCACAGCTGACGGGCAAGGCACGTGGAAAAGGGATTTATTAAAGCTTAAAATGTGAATAACCCTTAAAATACAACAGCAATTTAAACGTTAAAGATGAAATTTATCCAGTTCAGTTCTTTCTTGTTGCGTCTCTCGTTGCATTCTGCTGCTCACTGTGTCTCGATGTCTCTTTGCTGGTGATGAAAAAAAAGACACAAAACTTTAATATAGAGACATTATTAAGAGGTCAAACTTTAACTTGAAGAAAATCTGAGAATTTACCTCAGAAGTTATTGTTCAACCAAGCACACGTTTAATGACAACATTCTTGGTTGATGTTCCATCCTTCAGGAAATCTTTGACATTTTCTTTCACCTTTCCGCGGCTAAGTTACATATAGCGTCCTACAGTCGGGGGAGGGCGATGGCTTCAGGCAGGGGCTATCGGAGGCCAGGGGGAGAGTCCTGCAGCTCGGGGATCGGGATGGCTTCAAGCAGGGGCCGGTTGGGGATGGGGGGATAGGGGGACGGCCTCAGGCAGTGGCCGGTGGGAAAAGGAGGAGTGCAGCCGTGACCTGCCACTGGGTGTGTGTGCGAGGGGAGTGGGTGGGGGGGTGTGTGGGGGAGATGGACTGCCCCGGCTCCCTCATACCCCTCACACTCACTCCTCATTTCCCCAGGATCTCGAGGTTGCAGCAGACGACCTCGCAGTCACCCAGGCTCCGGACCGCTCCGCACTCCGGGTCTTTCTGCACTCAGGGCCGCTCCGCACTCCGGGCTCCCTATCTCTGCACCACCTCCAGGGCTCCCTGACTCGGGGCATCTCCGGGGCTCTCCATCTCGGGGTGGCTCTGGGGCTCATCGACTCGGGACGGCTTTGGGATGGACTCGGGACGGCTTTGGGATGGAATCGGGACCCATTCGGGACGGACTCAGGATGGACGCGGGACAGCTTCGGGACTCACAGCTTTGGGATGGCTTCTGGACTCATCCCAGCCTCCGGGTCTTTATTCTCCTCTATCCAATGATTGACAGCGCATGCCAGAAGGGGAGTTGCCGTCCCAGCAGACAGGAGAGAAGACCAGTCTGTTGATCTTACGATATTTAAACCTCAATAACTTTTATAATGTTTTACCGATCGGAACAAAACTTGGTGCGCTTGCAACACAGGAGCACGGTGAATAAGATGGCAAAAATTCATTGCGAAAAATCATTGCAAAAATGTAAATACAAAGCAAACCAGGACAGGGTCAGAGTTTTAATTAAGGATTGTTAGATAAGATAAGTTAGATACTTTAGATAAGAGATAAGATAGATAAGATAGGTAGATAGAGACAGGTACATGGGTAGGATAGGTTTAGAGGGTCATGGGCCAAGTGCGGGCCAGTGGGACGTGTAGATGGTTATGTTGGATGGCAATCGAGTCGAGGGGCCTGTTTCCACATTCTATGACTCTACGACTCTGTGATCACACCTTAATAAGAGAAAGTCCTGAGGGTGGTGGGTAACCACCACAAACAAGCTGTTCGGGGTGGTGTTGGCGGTGCTTGTTACTGTGCTATTATTGTGCTGTGCTTTTTATGTTCTATAAACAACCATGAGAAATGGATATGCATATATATAATACAATACAATACAATACCTTTATTTGTCATTTGAACCTCACATGAGGTTCAAACGAAATGTAGTTTCTGCAGCCATACAATAAAAGAACCAAAACACACACCAACACTATTCACATAAACATCCATCACAGTGGCTCTCCTCCTCACTGTGATGAAAGGCAAAGTTCTTGTCTCTCCCCTGCTTTCCATTTCCCTCCCGAAGTCGAGGTCAAAGCCCCCGGCGGGCGCTAGTCCGCGGCAAATTAAGGCCGCGCCGGGCGTTGTAGGGCCCCCCTCCAGGTCACTCTCAACCCCACAATTCGGGCAGGAGAAGTCGCCGCTGCTGGTGCCCCGCAAAGCAGCCTCCCACCGGGGATCCGCGAGCTCCCGGTGTTCCATCCACCGGAGCCGGGCCGCAGCAACGCGCCACCGCCGCTCTCCATGCCCCGAAGCCGGCCAGCTCCACGGAGGTAAGTCCGCAGCAGCTCCACAGCAGCTCCCCAGCTCCACAGGCTCCGCGGCTCCACAACAGCTCCACAGCTCCACAGCAGGCTCCGCGGCTCCACAGCAGCTCCCCAGCTCCACAGGCTCCGTGACTTGAGCCTCCAGGTCGTTCCGGTGGAGGCCGCTCCACGGCGCTAGGCCCCAACGGCAACGGAGACCCGACAGGGAAAAGGTCGGGTCTCCATGCAGGGAAGAGATTAAAAGTTTCCCCCACCCACCCCCCCCCCCACCCCCCACACATACACATTTAAAAAAAAAAAAACGCTAAACCGCTACAACTAAACCCTCAACAGGACAAAAAAACAAAAAAACACAGACAGACTGCAGAGGCCGCTGCGACACCGGTCGCGCCGCCCACAACTATTATATATTATATAATAGCAAATTATTATAGCAAACTAAACAACCACACTTTCAGAAATTAATTTTATTTGCAGCTAATGCTAAGGGGCATTTTTAGTTGTTTAATAATTCGGCAATAAATCTCTTTTTTTTTAAATAATTGTCTCTTTGAGTTGCCCCATCTTTAAAAA
This sequence comes from Leucoraja erinaceus, assembly GCF_028641065.1. Taxonomy (NCBI): domain Eukaryota; kingdom Metazoa; phylum Chordata; class Chondrichthyes; order Rajiformes; family Rajidae; genus Leucoraja; species Leucoraja erinaceus. The sequence goes on from NC_073378.1 coordinate 71,219,807, forward strand.
TATCTGAATTTTAACCTTGCCTCCTGCTCAATAAAGGCAATTTCTCCAAGTCAGTTCCACACTCAGTTCTGAAAAGCAACAGCTTACCTACTGCAGTGACATTTATTTATGTTTATCAATTTCTGCACTTTCAGTGAGTCATTGAATTGGAAATTTAGAGTGATTCCTTGAAGAGCAATTCAAATGTGCGTTTTGGAGTATTTTCAATCTCAGATCAGCAACACCCCTTCTCGGGTGGCATGCTAAAACCCAACTCAGGAAAATAAATATTAAAGGCCCATCAAACTAACCTTATTGCCTCATTTGTAATCTTGTAAACTTTTTGTGGCTCTGAAGTGGCAGTAAGTAATTTCCTAGAGGGGCAGGGTATACAGATCTAGAGCGTAGAGGGGCAGGTATACAGATCTAGAGCTTAGAGGGGCAGGGTATACAGATCTAGAGCTTAGAGGGGCAGGGTATACAGATCTAGAGCGTAGAGGGGCAGGTATACAGATCTAGAGCGTAGAGGGGAAGGGTATACAGATCTAGAGCGTAGAGGGGCAGGGTATACAGATCTAGAGCTTAGAGGGGCAGGGTATACAGATCTAGAGCGTAGAGGGCAGGGTATACAGATCTAGAGCGTAGAGGGGCAGGTATACAGATCTAGAGCGTAGAGGGGCAGGTATACAGATCTAGAGCAGTATACAGATCTAGAGCATAGAGGGGCAGGGTATACAGATCTAGAGCGTAGAGGGGCAGGGTATACAGATCTAGAGCATAGAGGGGCAGGGTATACAGATCTAGAGCGTAGAGGGGCAGGGTATACAGATCTAGAGCGTAGAGGGGCAGGTATACAGATTAGAGCGTAGGTTCATTACAAGTGAAGAGGAAAATTAACCAGGTTTTGTAACAAGAAGCAATTTCCAATCTCTCACTTTCCCAGCCTCACTGGAAATGACACGGACCCATTCAGAGTTTGAGATCTTCCACCGTGCGGTGTACCTGTACACTATTGACCTGGTATGTTAGTTATCAAAACGTTAGTTTGACAAAGGTCTTGACCCGAAGCGTCACCTGTGCCTTTTCTCCCGAGATGCGGACTGACCCATTGAATTACTTCAGCATGTTATGTCTATCTTCAGTGTAAACCGGCATCTACTATTCCTTCCCACACAAAACCTCATGAATTGCCACCAATTTGGACATTCTGAACATGAGAAAGGGATCCAAGATGAGAAGATGAGCAAGGGATCAAAAACAACAGATGTTTATTATCAGTTGATTTACTGCCTTTATATTAATTCCAATCGTCCCTTTGTTCTTTCTCTTTTACTCCATCCACATTTTCCTCTTTACTGTCTTTATGAAGCATGTCTGATCATCTGAGTCACTAAACTTAAGGGTGGAATTGTCGGCCTATTATCATAAAAAATATGTAAGCTCATGACAGCCTCATCAAAACAATCTGTTCTTCTGAATATAACTAAAATATAACTGAAAAATATAATCAAAGCCACCGTGCCTCCACCTCATGACCTTGCATCAATCTTCAACCTTGTTATAGTTTGTCTCATGCATCAGATTTTTATGTAGGCACTAATTACAGTTCCTCCTAATTGATTGTGATCACAAATTACTCTCTGATTAATAAATAAAATGATTTCATTTTTCAGTGATTTTCTTCATATTAATTCCTTTTGTCTCTATATGAGCACAGTAGGATATAAATCCAACAGCTCGCTTTACAGATCAGACAATATGGTGCAAATTAAATTATTTTTAATGAAGGGCAAACCTGATATATTCTATTCAATGATTTTCATTATCAATTTTCAATTTAATTGTGGAATAATGTGATGTGAAATTATGACAAACTAGCCAAATTGTACATACTATAAATATATTAGACAAAGTGGGACGCGTTGGGTCCCATCTTCACACGGGAGGGCTGGTCACCCAACGCTATATTCCACCTCTCCAGCAATTCCAATATTTGAGATCAGTTGGGGGGGTGGGGGAGGGGGGTTATCTGGAATGCTATTATGGGTGTTGTGGGCTGAAAGGACTGATTTCCAGATGGCTAGTACAGACATTGTGGGCCAAATGGAATCTTGGGGTGGCAGCACAGTCACTCAAGCCTGATATGCTGACAGCTCACTCACGGCTGGTGGGCTTGCAGTTGACTCATGGTTATTCCTTGAAATTCCATTTCAAGCAGGGTGCAAGGCCACCAAATTATGCAGATGATACCAAGATAGGGGGTGTTGTGGATAATGAAGAGGATTTCCAAAGTCTACAGAGTGATTTAGGCCATTTGGAAAAATGGGCTGAAAGATGGCAGATGGAGTTTAATGCTGATAAATGTGAGGTGCTACACCTTGGCAGGACAAATCAAAATAGGACGTACATGGTAAATGGTAGGGAATTGAAGAATACAGTTGAACAGAGGGATCTGGGTATAACCGTGCATAGTTCCCTGAAGGTGGAATCTCATATAGATAGGGTGGTAAAGAAAGCTTTTGGTATGCTAGCCTTTATAAATCAGAGCATTGAGTATAGAAGCTGGGATGTAATGTTAAAATTGTACAAGGCATTGGTGAGACCAAATCTGAAGTATGGTGTACAATTTTGGTCGCCCAATTATAGGAAGGATGTCAACAAAATAGAGAGAGTACAGAGGAGATTTACTAGAATGTTGCCTGGGTTTCAACAACTAAGTTACAGAGATAGGTTGAATAAGTTAGGTCTTTATTCTCTGGAGCGCAGAAGGTTAAGGGGGGACCTGATAGAGGTCTTTAAAATGATGAGAGGGATAGACAGAGTTGATGTGGACAAGCTTTTCCCTTTGAGAATAGGGAAGATTCAAACAAGAGGACATGACTTCAGAATTAAGGGACAGAAGTTTAGGGGTAATATGAGGGGGAACTTCTTTACGCAGAGAGTGGTGGCGGTGTGGAATGAGCTCCCAGTGGAAGTGGTGGAGGCAGGTTCATTAGTATCATTTAAAAATAAATTGGATAGGCATATGGATGAGAAGGGAATGGAGGGTTATGGTACGAATGCAGGCAGGTGGGACTAAGGGGAAAAAATTTGTTCGGCATGGCCTGTTTCTGTGCTGTAATTGTTATATGGTTATATGGTTAAATTCAAATGCAGTTTCCTACCATTTCAAGCTGGGTGCAAGGCCACCAAATTCAAGTGCAGTTTCTTACCACTTCAAGCAGGGTGGAAGCACCATAAAACCCCACATAAACACCACACTCACAGTTCAGTTGACATTCAGTGTGTTCAGTTGATTCAAAGCTTAGACAGATTTGTGACCTCTACCTCCCCCATCTTGCAGAGACTGAGCCACACCCACACTTCTGGGTTTTATAATCCCTCCCCCCTCCCACCAGAAGGGGCGTGGCCTTCAAGGCATGATTGACAGGAGAGAGATTCTCAACATTTTTTAAACACTAATAACAACTATTTTTCATTGATGGGAAGAATCATTTGCACCTGATGAGTGGAGGGGGACTGAGTAAGATGGCCAAAAATCACAGCCATAACTCGTAGCGTTTTATCTAAAATCAATATACAGTGCAAACAGGAAGTTCTCAAGTTTAGACTTTTAATCGTGCTTTATTTCAAGCCTCAACCACCACCAACCATTTGCTGTGCTTTAGTCCAAACCTCAACCACCACCAACCATTTGCTGTGCTTTAATTCAACCACCACCAATTTAGCTCAACCACCACCAACTATTTTCTGTGCATTAGTTCAAACCAACCACATTTTCATTTTCAAAGCACATTAAGGGCACTCAAGTTCATTAAAACCACACTTACAGTTTAGTGGACATGTGTTCAGTGTTAATCACAGCTCAGACTGAGAGACATGACCATCTTGCTTCCCCCATCTTGCAGAGACTGACTGAGGCTCTCAACACTTCCGGGTTTTATAGTCCCTCCCGAAGGGGCATGGCCTTCTGGAGAGAGAATCTCCATTTTTTTTAAAACACTAATAACTCTTTTATTTTTTCATCAATGGGAAAAATCCTCTTGTCCTGTGCAGCAGAGGGGGACTCTAAGTAAAATGAACAAAAATCACAGCCAAAGCATTTTTTTCTAAAATCAATATAAAAAACAACAGGAAGTGGTCAAGATCAGACTTTAATATTCCACCTCTGCAATATTCCACCTCTGCTCCGATTCCAATATTGTTGGCCAGTGGAGTGTGGGGGGGGGCTTCTGGAGTGCTAGTTCCGGTGTTGAAGGCTGAAGGGACTGGTTTCCAGAGGGATAGTATGGACATTGTGGGCCGAATGGATTATTGGACTCACAGTTCAGTCACTCACGGCTGGTGGACTCACAGTTCAGTCACTCACGGCTGGTGGTCTCACAGTTTAGACACTCACGACTGGTGGACTCACAGTTCAGTCGCTCATGGCTGGTGGTCTCACAGTTCAGTCACTCACGGCCGGTTGGCATAGTTGGCGGCGCGACTCACCCGTTGCAGCAGCCCCTACAGCCTGTCTGTCTTTTTTATTTTTTGTCTAGTTAAATGTAGTGTTGGTGTTTTTTTAATACTGTTTTTAAATGTGTATATGTGGGGGGTGGGGGGGACTGTTTAAAATCTCTTCCCTGTCCGGGAGACCCGACCTTTTCCCTGTCGGGTCTCCGTTGTCATTGGGGCCTAGCACCGTGGAGCGGCCTCCAACCTGAACGACCCGGGGGCTCGGGAGACTGTGGAGCTGCGGACTACTCACCATCGTGGGGCTGGCCGGCCTCGGAGCGTGGGGGGCGGTGGTGACTCGTTGCTGCGACTCGACTCCTGGGGCTCAGAGGCTCCAGCAACGCAGCCGCAGGTCCGGTAGACTCGGACATCAGGAGCTCGCGGGTCCGGGGGGAGAGAGACCGCTTCCCGGAGCTCCCACAACGCAACTTCTCCAGCCCGTGTCGCGGGGTTGGAACGACCCGGAGCGAGGACATACATCGCCTGGCGTGGCTTCATGGCCATGGGACATTTCAGCGCCTACCGGGGGCTCCAACATTGTGACTTTTAGACCGGGAGAGGGGCCGTAAATCGCCCGGCACGGCCTAAAATGGCCGTGGGACTTAGCATCGCCCGCCTGGGGCTTGGATATCAGGAGAGAAATGGAGAACAGGGGAGAGAAAATACTTTTCTTCCAACACAGTGGGTTCACTGTGATGGATGCTTGTGTGAATTAAATTGTGTGTATGTCGGTAGGAAATTATCTTTGTTGGTATGGCTGTGGAAACGGAATTTCGTTTGAGCCTCACTGAGGCTCAAATGACAATAAATGGTATTGTATTGTATTGTATTGGTTGACACAGTTCACTCACTCATGGCTGGTGGACTCACAGTTCACTGACTCACAGCTGGTGGACTCACAGTTCAGTCAATCATGGCTGGTGGACTTACAGTTTAGTCACTCACGGTTGGTGGGCTCACAGTTCACTCACTCATGGCTGGTGGACTCATCCATCACACACACACCCTCCATCACACACACACACACACACACACACACACACTCACACCCTCTATCTTACTCACACAGACACACACATTTCATCACACACACACACACACACACACACACACACACACACACACACACACACACACACACACACACACACACACACACACACACACACACACACACACACACACACACCACACACACACACACACACACACACACACACACCACACACACACACACACTCCATCTCACACACACACACCCACAAACACACACCTTCCATCTCTCACACACACACCCTCCATCTCCATCTCATCCACACACATACCCTCCATCTCTGACACACACACACACACCCTCCATGGACTGAGTGAGACTTGCAGACTGATCGTGACCTCTGGACTGAGCCTGACCTCCAGAATGAGGATGATCTCTGGACTGAGCGCGACATCCATGCTGAGCGCAACCTCCGACTCAACCACGGCTTGTAGACTCACTGTTCACTCAGCACGAGTTGTAGACTCACAGTTACGTAGAAACATAGAAATAGAAAATAGGTGCAGGATGAGGCCATTCGGCCCTTCATCCAGCACCGCCATTCATTGTGATCATGGCTGATCAGCCCCTATCAATAACCCATGCCTGCCTTCTCCCCATATCCCTTGACTCCACTAGCCCCTAGGCTGACTGACTCACGCCCAGCCTCCAGGGCTTTATTCTCCTCGCCCCCAGAAGGGGCATTACCTTCATGGTGACCGACAAGCGACAAGACCAATCTGCTGATTTCACGATTTTATAAACCTTTATAACTTTTCTATTATTTCATCACAAATATAATTACAACGCAGACCGAAAGTGGTCAAGTTTTAGTAATAGTATATATATATATATATATATATATATATATATCCACATATATATGTAGATAGCACTAACATTTAATTCAACTTTATGGGGAGTAGGCAGGAGATTTGGGACGGGAGAGTGAGGTTGCTTAACCATGATTGAATGGCGGAGTGGACTTGATGGGCTGCATGGTCTAATTCTACTCCTATCACATGACCTTAGGACCAAATTTCAGCATTTATAACCAGTCCACCATCTCATGATCACACAGCTTGCCTGACACCCATCAATAGAAGACAATAATTTCTTCCAATTAAATATAGGGAAGACTGAAACCTAAAGTTTTCATTTACCAACCTAAGTATATTTATAATTTTAATCTATTTTATTGTAATCATCTGAATCTTAACCAGTCTGTTCATATTGCCATGATTTTCATTGAACTGAGCTCTGGACTACTGTCTCATTCTGCCTTAATCCATTTGCTACTAATGCCGTCATCTATGCCTTTGCCATCACTTGCCTTGACTATTCCAATGTTCAGCTGATCAACCTCCCTTGTTCAACTTTCCTTAAGGCCAAACAAAACCCCATTGCCATGACTTGCCTTGTGTCAGTCAATCCTGCCCATGCTTGCGAAACAATATTGTCTCCCCATTAAACAAAACCTTTTTTTTTTAAATTTCACAACATCATTTGATTGTGCAACTTCTTCCAGCCCACAGGAAACATCAAACCTCATTGACTTCTTGCCTTTTGACCATCCATGTATTGAAATGCCTTACAATTTGCAGATAACGCTAGGGAATTCCTTACCGGAACAGGTCTGTCTTTCCAGTCTTCTCTTCTTCACAATGTTTCTGAATCCTTATCTCCTTAGCCAAGATTTTGATAATCTGTCTCAGTATTTTTTCTGCGTAACTCTTTCAGATATTGTTTGACTGTGTACAGTGAGGCATCTTGAGATATTTTACCATTGGAATGAATTTTGGAGATTGTGCCATGTGCTGGTGTTGCTGTTAAATTTCTCTGAACCTATCTATGCATGGAGACGGCCGCTTTTGTTGTTATTAAAATGCGAAACGCTATCATTTCTAAATACTTAAAAGATGTCATTAAGATGCACGTTTCACAATAGATCTTTCAATTGCTTTTGACAAGAATACTTTATGACACTTATTTTATGGTAATAACATTATTACAAGTACACTTCTGCACTCTACTTTTGACAGCTAGGTGTCTAAATATTTGCCTATTGGAATACAAACAGCTTAACTAAAGTAACCTCTGTTGTATTTATACAACCAGACAGAAAGTCAAACAAAGCTACTCCCGTCAGTGTTATACCAGATGGTGATTATGCTCCTTATTTGAGTAAATTAAGTATAGGCTGTGCTGAATTTTGAAAATGGAGCGTTCAGGAGATATTTCTGAAAATAATCCTCATGCATGCAGCAACTTGTCTGCTCAGGTATAATGAGCTAGACTTTGGATTCTATTTAAAACTCCCCGGACTCGCAACAAGGGCAGAGTCCCCCTGGTCCTCACCTTTCACCCCACCAGCCGGCAAATACAACACATAATCCTCCGCCATTTCCGCCATCTCCAACGTGACCCCACCACTCGCCGCATCTTCCCATCTCCCCCTATGTCTGCCTTCCGCAAAGACCGCTCCCTCCAGAACTCCCTTGTCAATTCTTCCCTTCCCTTCCCTCCCGTACCACTGCCTCCCCGGGCACTTTCCGTTGCAACCGCAAGAAATGCAACACCTGTCCCTTCACCTCCCCCCTCGACTCCATTCAAGGTCCCAAGCAGTCGTTCCAGGTGCGACAAAGGTTCACCTGTATCTCCTCCAACCTCATCTACTGTGTCCGCTGCTCTAGATGTCAGCTGATTTACTTCGGGGAGACTATGCGGAGGTTGGGCGATCGTTTCGCCGAACACCTCCGCTCAGTCCGTAATAACCTACCTGAACTCCCAGTGGCTCAGCACTTCAACTCCCCCTCCCATTCTCAATTGGACCTCTCTGTCCTGGGTCTCCTCCATTGCCAGAGTGAACAACACCGGAAATTGGAGGAACAGCACCTCATATTCCGCCAGGGTTGCTTGCGTCCTGATGGCATGAGCGTTGAATTCTCCCAATTTTGCTAGCCCTTGCTGTCTCCTCCCCTTCCTTAACCCTCGAGCTGTCTCCTCCCATCCCCCCGCCCTCGGGCTCCTCCTGCTCCATTTTTCCTTCCTTCTCCCCCCCACCCCCCATCAGTCTGAAGAAGGGTTTCGACCCGAAACGTCGCCTATTTCCTTCGCTCCACAGATGCTGCTGCACCCGCTGAGTTTCTCCAGCATTTTTTGTGTAGTATAGTGTTATCGTGCGAGGACCACTGGTTGGCTTGGACACGGTGGGCCTGAGGCCCTGTTTCCTTGCTGTGTCTCTAAACTAAAGTCACAGAGGTATTGACTAAACTGTACTGAAGCTGATGTGAAAAATGTAAAATAACTACAATTATTTGCAGTTAAATCACCAGCAGCAGTTTCTTTTTAAATTTCAAAATAGACTTTATTCGAGGAATAAATATATACAGTACATGATCCTTACAAAACTCCATCTGACATTCTCAGAGGTTCTACATACATACAATACAGTTTCCCCAAAGCACAAATTTATCCCCCACCCACAGTAATGGCAGAAGCCAGACAAATGTCTCAATAAAGTATAGTTAAATGGTGAGTGCTCTGCAGTGAGTGATGATGGCAGCAACTCATTGTTCAGTCATAGTAAGGGTGCCATCAATGTACTACTGATGCAGAGCAGTCAACTTGAAAACGTATTCATGAAAAGTATTGAAAAATTACGGCCAACCAAATGTCCAGAGTATTACAATGATAAGCAAATAAACAACCAGAGGTTCTGGCTGATTATACCAATCGACCAGCACTGAAAGCCAAAGATTGGCTGATACTGAAAAGTGATGTCACGGATGCTTCCATATCGCACCTACAAGTAGATGTTCCAGAATACCTAGCTATTACAGAGCGCAGTGCTTATATCCTTGATAAGCCATGTGCAAAACTAATTCATTGTAAGCCTTAAGCTGTCCCTTATGCATTGAATAATTAGATGGCAGAGTGTTGAATCAATTAGAAAGAAATGGAAAAATAGATACAGACTATTGGAGTAACTCTACGGGCCAGGCAGCATCTGTGGAGAACATGGATTGGTGAATTATCTGGTCAGGACCATTTTTCGGACATCGTGAGTATGAAGATAGGTCTCAAACTGAAATGTAACCAATCCATGTTCTCCACAGATGCTGCCTAACCCACTGAGTTGCTACAGCATTTTGTGTCTCTAAACAACCTAGAGTGAATTGGCAAAAGCACTGATTGTGATGCTTAAAGCAGATATGTCTGGTGACTATAAGGTGAAATTGAAGCAGGCAGTTAATGATGGGCAGTATCCCTTGCCTACAACATGTGATCTCTATATAGAGGTGGCAGGAACCAAAGTTCCTCCTCATCAGATTTATCATGTGCATATGCTCAGCTGAATGTGAGTAAGAAGATTGAGCAATATTTGGCAATCAAATTGTCTTTCTACACTAAACTACTGCATGTGGGCAATCCTAACTAAAGTTCTTTCAACTTTTAATGGATGAGATACCACAAAGTTTAGATTATTCCTTAACTATCAAGATTGTGTACCGTAATTGCCACAAATGCAGAGGGTGAACAAACTGCCAATATTAGACGTGTTCAAATGACTACCTGAAAACAATGGCCTGCCTCATCTCTTGTGCTAACCCCAGAGCTACACCAATCTTTACAGACTGCTGGGCTCCTAAGGTCCTGCCAGCATTGCTGCTTTGGTTATCCTGTGAGTTTGCCCAAGTGGTGGAAAGTAGTGGATTATAAAGCAACAACAGATGGTCCTAGCATGGTACTAACACCATCATCAAGTATGCAGATGATACAACGGTGATTGGCCTCATCAGCAACAACGATGAGCTGGCCTACAGAGAGGAGGTCCAGAACTTAGCAGCATGGTGCGCTGACAACAACCTGGCCCTTAACTCCAAGAAGACCAAGGAGCTCATTGTAGACTTCAGGAAGTCCAGAGGCGGCACGCACACCCCCATTCACATTAACGGGACAGAGGTGGAACGTGTTTCTAGCTTCAAAGTCAACATCTCCGATGACCTCTCTTGGACCCACAATACCTCTACTCTGATCAAGAAGGCTCATCAGCGTCTCTTCTGCCTGAGGAGACTGAAGAAGGTCCATCTGTCTCCTCAGATCCTGGTGAACTTCTACCGCTGCACATCGAGAGCATCCCCAACTGCAACAGTATGGTATGGCAACTGCTCTGTCTCCGACCCGAAGGCATTGCAGAGGGTGGTGAAAATTGCCCAACGCATCACCGGTTCCTCGCTCCCCTCGATTGAGTCTGTCCAAAGCAAGCGCTGTCTGCGGAGTGCGCTCAGCTCGCCAAGGACTGCTCTCACCCCAACCATGGACTTTTACCCTCCTACCATCTGGGAGGCGCTACAGGTCTCTCCGTTGCCGAACCAGCAGGTCGAGGAACAGCTTCTTTCCGGCGGCTGTCAGCTCTACTCAACAACGTACCTCGGTGACTGCCATCACCACGGACACTTATTATTATTTATTCAAATCGTTTGCTATGTCGCTCTCCAGGGAAATGCTAAATGCATTTCGTTGTCTCTGTACTGTACACTGACAATGACAATTAAAATTGAATCTGAATCTGAATCTGAATCTGTCAGTAGACCCTACCACCCTCCCAGTCAATGACACTGGGAACCAATTAGAAAAGTAAAAACAGATCTCCCAATTTTATGTTCATATGTTCTAGAATTAGGCCATTTCGCCCATCAAGTTTACTCTGCCATTTAATCATGGCTGATCTATATTTCCCTCTCAACCCCATTCTGCTGCCCTCTCCCCATAACCGCTGACACCCGTACTATTCAAGAATCTGTTAATCTCCACCTTAAAAATATCTACTGACTTGGCCTCCATAGCCTTCTGTGGCATTTTGTTAGAGAAAATAAAAACATATCGAACTGTTATTAATTAATATGCAGTAAGTTAAAGCGAATGTCTAAACTCGTCTTTTAAAAGGTTGGAGGCTCCATTCGAATGAATATGACAATACCAGATGTGCAAGATATGGGTAGAATAAAGTTGATAAGGCCTGGTATAACCATATAACAATTACAGCACGGAAACAGGCCATCTCGACCTTTCTAGCCCGTGCTGAACAAGTATTCTCCCCTAGTCCCATACACCTGCGTTCACACCATAACCCTCTATTCCTTTCCCGTACATATAACTATCCAATTTATTTCTAAATGATAAAAACGAACCTGCCTCCACCACCTTCACTGGAAGCTCATTCCACACAGCCACCACTCTCTGAGTAAAGAAGTTCCCCCTCATGTTATCCCTAAACTTCAGTCCCTTAATTCTCAAGTCATGTCCCCTTGTTTGAATCTTCCCTACTCTCAGTGGGAAAAGCTTATCCACGTCAACTCTGTCTATCCCTCTCATCATTTTAACGACCTCTATCAAGTCCCCCCTTAACCTTCTGCGCTCCAAAGAATAAAGCCCTAACTTGTTCAACCTTTCTCTGCAACTTAGTTGCTGAAACCCAGGCAACATTCTAGTAAATCTCCTCTGTACTCTCTCTATTTTGTTGACGTTCTTCCTATAATTAGGCGACCAAAATTGTACACCATACTCCAAAATTGGCCTCACCAATGCCTTGTACAATTTTAACATTACATCCCAACTTCTATACTCAATGCTCTGATTTATAAAGGCCAGCACACCAAAAGCTTTCTTTACCACCCTATCTACATGAGATTCTACTTTCAGGGAACTGTGCACAGTTATTCCCAGATCCCTCTGTTCACCTACATTCTTCAATTCCCTACCATTTATCATGTACATCCTATTTTGATTTGTCCTGCCAAGATGTAGCACCTCACACTTATCAGCATTAAACTCCATCTGCCATCTTTCAGCCTACTCTTCCAACTGGCATAAATCTCTCTGTAGACTTTGAAAATCTACTTCATTATCCACAACCCCACCTATCTAAGTATCATCAGCATACTTACTAATCCAATTTACCACACCATCATCCAGATCATTGATGTACATGACAAACAACAGTGGACCCAACATAGATCCCTGTGGCACCCCACTAGTCACTGGCCTCCAACCTGACAAACAACCATCCACCATTAGTCTCTGGCATCTCCCATTCAGCCACTGTTGAATCCATCTTGCTACTCCACCAATAATACCCATCCATTGAACCTTCTTAACCAACCTTCCATGAGGAGCCTTGTCAAAGGCCTTACTGAAGTCCATATATACATCATCCACTGCTTTACCCTCATCAATTTCCCGAGTAACCTCTTCAAAAAATTCAAGAAGATTAGTCAAACATGACCTTCCAGGCACAAATCCATGTTGACTGTTCCTAATCAGACCCTGTTTATCCAGATGCTTATATATATTATCTCTAAGTATCCTTTCCATTAATTTGCCTGCCACTGAAGTCAAACTAACAGGTCTATAATTGCTAGGTTTACTCTTAGACCCCTTTTTAAACAATGGAACAACATGCGCAGTATGCCAATCCTCTGGCAGTATTCCCATTTATAATGCCATTTTAAATATTTCTGTCATAGCCCCTGCTATTTCTACACTAACTTCCCTCAATGTCCTAGGGAATATCCTGTGCGGACCTGGAGACTTATCCACTTTTATATTTCTCAAAAGTGTCAGTACTTCCTCTTCTTTGATCCTCATAGTTTCCATAGCTACTCTACTTGTTTCCCTTACCTCACATAATTCAATATCCTTCTCCTTGGTGAATACCGAAGAAAAAAAATTGTTCAATATCTCCCCCATCTCTTTTGGATCTGCAGACAGCTGTCCACTCTGACTCTATAATGGGCCAACTTTATCCCTCGTTATCCTTTTGCTATTAATATAGCTGTAGAAACCCTTTGGATTTACTTTCACCTTACTTGCCAAAGCAACCTCATATCTTCTTTTAGCTTTTCTAATTTCTTTCTTAAGATTCTTTTTACATTCTTTATATTCCTCAAGCACCTAATTTACTCCATGCTGCCTATAATTATTGTAGATTTCTCTCTTTTTCTGAACCAAGTGTCCAATTTCTCTTGAAAACCATGGCTCTTTCCAATTTTTACTATTTCCTTTCAACCGAACAGGGACATAAAGATTCTGTACTCTTAAAATTTCACCTTTAAATGTCCTTCATTTCTCTTCCACATCTTTCCCACGAAACAAACTGTCCCAATTTACTCCTTTTATATCCTTTCGCATCTCCTCAAAGTTAGCCTTTCTCCAATCAAAAATCTCAACCCTAGGTCCAGTTCTGACCCTCTCCATAATTATATTGAAACTAATGGTATTGTGATCACTGGTCCCGAACTGTTCCCCAACGCATACCCCTGCCACCTGACCCGTCTCATTTCCTAACAGGAGGTCCAGCACCGCCCCTTCTCTAGTAGGTACTTCTATGTATTGCTGCAAAAAACTATCCTGCACACATTTTACAAACTCCAACCCATCCAGCCCATTTACAGAATGTGTTTCCCAGTCTATGTGTGGAAAATTGAAATCTCCCACAATCACTACTTTGTGCTTACTACTAATATCTGCAATCTCCTTACATATTTGCTCTTCCAATTCTCGCTCCCCATTTGGCGGTCTATAATACACCCCTATAAGTGTTGCTACCCCTTTCCCATTTCTCAGTTCTACCCAAATAGCCTCCCTAGACGAGCCCTCTAATCTATCCTGCCAAAGCACTGCTGTAATATCTTCCCTGATAAGCAATGCAACACCTCCACCTCTTGCCCCTCCAATTCTATCACACCTGAAGCAACGAAATCCTGGAATATTTAGTTTCCAATCACAGCCTTCCTGCAACCATGTTTCACTGATCGCCACAACATCATACTTCCAGGTGTCAATCCAGGCTCTAAGTTCATCCACCTTTCTTACAATGCTCCTAGCATTAAAATATACACATTTAAGAAACCCACCATCTCTTATTATCTGTTTATTTTATTTTTCTTCTCTCTCCCCTACATTTTGGGTCAGGGTGCTACCATTCTTTGCCTCCTGCCTTACACACTGACTGCTAGCTTTCCCAATTCGAGTCCCTCCCCCCAACCATACTAGTTTAAAGTCTCCCCAGTAGCCTTTGCACATCTCCCCGCCAGGATATTGGTCCCCCTCGAGTTCAAGTGCAACCCGTTCTTTCTGTACATGTCGCACCTTCCCCAAAAGATGTCCCAATGATTCAGAAAATTGAATCCATGCCCCCACTGCACCAGTCCCTCATCCACGCATTTATTCTCCACCTCGCTCCATTCCTACTCTCACTGTCGCGTGGCACAGGCAGTAATCCTGAGATTGTTACCTTTGCAGTCCTTCTCCTTAACTCTCTACCTAACTCCCTAAATTCTTCTTTCAGGACCTCTTCTCTTTTTTTACCTATGTCGGTATGAAATATAATTTACCCATTCAGCTCAGCAAACATCAAGATGTTTCTGGACTCAGTGTTGAACTTAGTGGAAGACTGAGAGACTACGTGCATGTGGATCTGACCTCCAGTGTGTTCCTGATTTCCGTGCTGCAGGAATATGCCGCTGCATGAGCTGCAGCCAAGTGACATTTGCTGCAGAATTGGATGTTTGCCATCACATTCAAGTCATTGTAAGACTCAAAAGAAGAAAGTAAGCATTTGTGCAGGAAGATGTTGTGAGTAAAAATGGATACAAATTGAATAAAGCAGTCAAAAAAAAGGAAAACTCCGAAACCTCGCACAATATATTCCTGTACTATATTTGAGAAAAAGCAGTGCTAGATTTTGTGAACGTTCTTTCAACACTAATTAAACTATTATATCAGTTACAAATGGAAGTAAAAAAATAAATCCTGGCAAAGAATAGAAAATAGCAAATTATTTTTGGAAAAGAAGATGTTGGGAAGTGAGTCTTTATTAGTTGAGGTGCATAGAATACATAGGTTGAAGTGGTCATGAAATACTTCAATTACAGAGCCGGAGTTGTATGCAGTCATGTAATAGATGGTAGACACAAAAAGCTGGAGTAAAGGGCCTGTCCCACATGGGCGACCTAAGCTGCGAGTTTAGAAGAGTTTGCCCTGGACTCAAACTATCAGCATGGCCAACACGAGGTCCTAGGAGGTTGTATGAGGTGGCTGGAACTCTCCTTCATGCCCGAGGGAGGATCCCGCATACTCGCGGCCTCAGCTATGTGGCAGAAATATTTTCAGCATATTGAAAACATTTCCGCAAGTAAAATTTGGTCGGTATGGGTCTTTTTCACTCATAGTGCAGTGGAGTGGGCTCGCTATTTACTTACAGGCACTCGAGGGCAGCCATCTCCATCGCTGGCCGGCCATTTTGATTGGCTCACTGGAGTTTTGCGACCTAGGAAGACCTACTGGCAGGTAAAATGTCTGCTAACTTTAATAAACTTCTTAAAAGTGTCTCCATTCCTTCCTCCCCCCCCCCCCCCCCCTCACCCTCCCCACGCTCTCTAAAGGACTTACGGTACTCTGTGGCAGCCGTTTGCCTTCTCTTCATCACACAGACATCGCTCCTCCATTGTCCCTGGCCCCCACCTTCGCGATGTGTTTGTTAGTGTGTATGTGTCGGTAGATGCAGCTCGTGGTTTGGTCAATCCAGCTCGCGGTTTCAATGCGGCCGGTCGATCCAGATCGAGGCTTTCCAGGCGAATGCCCTCGAGCTAGAAGGTCTAAGGCACTCTTCTGGACTTGCGGATTAGGTCGCGCAAGTGGGACAGGCCCTTAACTCAGCGGGACAGGCAGCAACCCTGGAGGGAAGGATTGGGTAACATTTCAGGTGGAGACCATTCTTAAGAACTGGTCTCGACCCGAAGCGTCACCCATTCCTTCTCTCCAGAGATGCTGCCTGTCCTGCTGAGTTACTCCAGCTTTTTGTGTCTAGCTTCGGTTTAAACCATCATTTGCATATCCTTCCTACACATGTAATAGATGGTGATCATGAGAAATTGTTTTTGGATTGTATAATGAATGAGAGAAGCTCAAATGGAAAAAGAGGCATAAGGGATTTTCTGTCATATTAAAATATTTCCATCAATTATTCTCAGGAAGACTTTTAATCTTTGACACTGACCTGAAGTATTTGTCAGCCATTCATGCCCCAGAGTTGACAGTATATTGACAATGGTTTTATCATAAATGCAAAAGTGATCCATTCTCTAATCTCAATGCACAATTGAATATAAAAGTTCAAAGCAAAATGTCATTGCGCACACATTGTTAGTTATCATATAAGAATTCAGGCAATGGATATGAGAGCATGAATTTGACATTAAAAATAGTGGAAGATTATTTTGTAAATTTTGCAAAGGAAATAGATGAGAGCATACAAAAATATGTTGTTATGAAATGAGAGCATTAAAAAACGGGGGAACAGCACTGTGTCTCAGTTTGGGCATATTGCAGTCCTCAGGATCAATACTGAATTCAATGTTTTTGCTTAACTCAACAAAACTGTCTGTATTAGAACTGGCCAATTCTTTAAGGTTATTCACCTTAAGTAAGTTTTTCTCTCTCTACATTCACTGCCTAATCAGCTGGATTTTCAGACATTCTCCTTTGGTTTCAGCTTTCTATGACTGGTCTGACCTGCACTTCCTTTTATTAGTTTGCTATCTCTAACTGTCCTGTTTTATCCATCAACCAATCAGCTCTGTAAAAACTGGGATTCCACCTGTCCTCATGCTTCCATAGACATTTCTATTCTCCTATCTATCTTTCCTTCACTCTCTCTCCAATTTAAATCTTACTTATCTTCTAATTTTCCCAGTTCTGATCAACAGTCTTCAACTTGAGACGTTAACTCTGTTTCTCTTTTCACAGTTATTACTTGCCATGCCAGGTTTATGCATATTTTCCCGTTTTCATTTTATACCAGGAATTTCACCTCCCAGTAGTTGGAACTCATCCTCATTTGTTGCCAGTGACCTGTTCAACCCTCAAGGTTAAGACCCTTACAAGCATTGATGTACTGAGTGACGTGCCACGACTTGCCACACTCTGTCCCACCCTCAGCTCTCTTCCAGATTTCCACATCCCTCCTCCCCTCTGCAATCAATGTGAAGGGTCCCAACTTGAAACAGTCCAAGTTCGCCAGAGATGCGCTGTCTGACCTGCTGAATTATTGCAAACCATTATCTGCAGTTCCTTATGTTTGAGATTAGCTTGTCTTCACATCATGTTGGGCACAGTCATTGTGGGCTGAAGGGCCTGTTCCTATGTTGTATGGTTTTATTTTCTATGTTGTGCATTAACACTGGCTGACAATAATTTGCATATTCAATTTGAAATTCACACACTTGAATTTAAATCCCCCTCCTTTTTTCCAACTCCGTCACCCACCTCTGCCCCATAAACCATTTGTATGTTCTGCAGTCCTTTAGCTTTGAATCTGCATAATCTTTATTTTATTCACTCCAACTTTAGGAGGTTTGACTTCAGCTGTCTAGATTGTAAATTCTGGAATACCACCGTCCCCCCCCCCCCACCACCTCAACTTATCTTTCTCTCTCTGTTATGAAGTTCCATAAAACAAATCTCTTTGATTAAGCTCTCATTCAACTGCCTTCATTGCCTTTTGTCAATTAATTACCTTTGGTGTAAAAGACTGGTACAGATAGGCATTTTGTTTAATGCTAATATATGCAAGAAAGCAACAAAAGAATTCAGGCAAACTCAGACACAAACTCAGGCTTTCTCCACCACTGCTATTCTGATCACACTAGGCTTCTCGTTCTACATTTTTTTTTTAAATATCTGAACTATGTACTGTAATCAGGTTTTAATTCATACTTCACTGCTCAACTGGCATTTAAATGGAACAAGGTATTGATCAATCTGTTGGCATTAGTGGGTTTATATTCCCCTGCAGTAACTAAAACATTTTTAGGAAGGAAACCATTTTCCTGCTCTGACAGAAAATAAACAGAGAAAGTTGCTGATTGATTTGTTAAGTCATTACACACAGACTGTTGGTAACTAGCCAAGTGATCCACTTTACCATCAGGAGAACGGATGGCTGTCATTTACCTTATGTCGGTAAACAGTCCAAGGATGTGGGCATTTTCTCTCCAGGTTGTGAGCAGAAATCAGCTGTCAGCGAAAGCTGTATTAATTCATAAATGACAGACACGACGGGAACAAAGGTGAATTCTGATGTGGTTGCTTCTTTACTTTAGAAGCATGGGGTCGCTGGGGAAATGAAAGAAGTTTGCTCAGACTGGAAACCATCTATGAATGGTTAAGTTGTGTTTCTTATACCTTACAACTTGTTGCCATAATTTATTTTCATACGCATCTCATATAAACCTCTGTTTTGTGTGGAAAGGTCATGCATCATAACATTTAAGGCAGCAACATTCTCTTCTAAAATAATCCAGCATTGCTGATTGATTGATATGATAATTTATTACACCTTTCGTGAAGCAGGGTTTGTTTTATCTCCCGATTTAGTTTCTCTCCATCTTTCTCCATTTCGACTCACAGAGTCTTTGTCTGAGCCTCACAGGCTTGCTGTAAGAAGTTGCTTGTTATCTGCATCTCATGCCGATCAGGGGATTTTGGTTCTTAGAATAAAAGGTGATCTTATTGAAACATATACAATCTTAGAGGGACGTAACAGGGGAGAAGTTCAGGATTTTCCATCAAAGGAATAGTTTCAAATGTGGGGACATTGTTACAAGATCATTTTTGAATGATCAGGGAACTGAGGGCTATGGGGAACTGGCATAGAAACAGAAGCTGTTGCCTGGGGCAGATCAGCCATGCGCATATTGAATAGCAGAGTATTCTTGTGGGGGGTGGGGAGCAGGAGCAGGCCTACTCCTGCTCATTTTCTCTTGTGCTTCTTGATAATTTACAAAATGAGCAGGTAACGCTTTTACATTTCATTTTTCTGCAAAGGACATTTGGCGATAAAATTAAAATGAGTTATGGCAAGAAAAAATATACATATATACATATCCCTTTAATCGAATTTAATTGGAGTGAACCAGCGGTGAGGAAAACAAACTATCAATGCATATCATCCATACTATCATCCATGGATTTTAATAGTTTATTGTCGTATACACCAGGGTGCAATGTGTTTCCTTGAACACATTAAACTTACAGAGTAACAGTCTACCTACAGTAATGATAAACACAACAACAAATACAATGGCAAGTTTAATGTAGTAGAATTGTGCAGGATTTAGTGCAAATGCCGAGCAGTGCAAAACAATATTACAAACATGTCAGTCTGAAGAAGGGTTTCGGCCCGAAACGTTGCCTATTTCCTTCGCTCCATAGATGCTGCTGCACCCGCTGAGTTTCTCCAGCTTTTCTGTGTAACCTTACAAACATGAGATAGCCAAATGAGTAGAATTAAGATTAAGAATATGCGTCTACACCTCCGGTAATTGGGGTTGTGAAAGAGGTGTTTGGTTCAGGAATCAGATAGCCATGGGGAAGAAACTGTTCTTAATCTGGGTTTTCATGCTCCTGTATCTTCTCCAAGAAGGTTAAAGAAAGGAAACAAAAACCCGGGTGACAAGCATCCGTAATGATACTTCAAGCCTTCCTGATGCAATCGCGGTGAAGATGGATTAGAATTAGGTGATAAGCATGTGATGGACTGGCTAGTGTTCTCTGTAGTTTCAGGCAGTCAAGAGCAGAGCAGTTGCCACACCAACCTGAGATGCAACCAGTCAGAATACTTTCTTTAATGAATCTGCAGAGGTCTGAGAGAATTCCCTTGGACATGCCTCAAGACCTACTCTTAAATGTCTGGCAGTGAAAACCTCACCAGATAGATAACAAGGGATGCATAGTAAGCACATGAAGGTTTATTAAGGTAAATACTATAATCGGTCCTGGTTTCTTTCCCATTTGACAATTTTATTTTTTTGAGTGTTTACTTTTACGGTTTTTAACCTGAGCTGTGCAACAGGCACTGTTTGCAGTTTAAAAGCACTGAAACATTGAGCAAGTTCAAAGTTACGGAATCAGCTGACATCTATTGCTCCCCAATCCAGTCCTTTGGCTTCCTGTTGGGATTAATCTGATCATTTTAGTGGAGAGCAAAGTTGTACATCAATCTTTAGAAGCTGATTATTTTTTTCAAGGAGGCTATTCTTCTCAGAAAAGGCTGAGGTGGGTGAGAAACGGGACTCAGTCTTGCACTGAGCAATTCACAGCCTCTGTCACCCTTTCAAGTTGCATGAAAGCATTTGAGATTTACCAGTGGAAGGGCTTAATTAGTCATAAAACCCAACAACTGGGTAAACCTATGAACATTACAATAGAATGCCACACAGAAGGAAATTTTCAGGATGTCAAGTTGCATCATTCCAAAATCATTCATCATCAGACAGCATGTGTAGTTGGCCTGGTAGATACTCAGGACTGAGTATGTTTAAAGTAGTTCTTGATTGTGTTTTGGACACTATGGAGATAAAAGGATACTGGATCTAGCAAGATGGGAAGCTGGTTACAGATTTGCTTTGATCTTATTGCAAGTTTGAGTGTCCTTTTAACATTTCCATTTCTCATGTCCTTGTGAAGCCCCCCCCCCCCCCCCCCCCCCCCCCCCGAGAATGTTTACTTTTTCCATTCAGTGTGACACTCTCCTCCTTCCCATTTGGTTCCACTTGGGTCAGCACCAGAAGTTATTCAGATAAGGTCAGAATGAATGCAAATTGTATGTAATTCTTCCAGATCCACCCAAATTAGAACAGATGCACAACAGGAGATAAAAATCTCCATTAATATATTAATTTATTAAGATCCTTATGTTAGGGAGTGTGAATGAACGTAACTGAAGCGAGAATGGAAAAGCCAGCAATCAGTTCCAAATATGCCTAAAACAAGGATCTTGGTCTAATCCGGCTCCAGCCAAGCATTGCCTTGAAAACTGGA
This sequence comes from Leucoraja erinaceus, assembly GCF_028641065.1. Lineage (NCBI taxonomy): Eukaryota > Metazoa > Chordata > Chondrichthyes > Rajiformes > Rajidae > Leucoraja > Leucoraja erinaceus. Next base: position 71,241,201 of record NC_073378.1, read on the forward strand.
CATCTTTTGTGATTCAGCATTAGGTTTTCTAATATTTGGATAACCATGGTAAATTGCTAGATTATTTCGTGAGTACTTTCGAAAGATATGACTGATCAAGGCAGCCAACTTGTACTTGTGGACGAAAAATCAATTTTGAAAATATAAAGATAGAGCCCTTTCAAAGAAGTGGTAAAATAAAGGGAACACAACATATGCATTTTTGGTAAAACCTCAATAAAGTATCTCAAAAGGAGATTATAGAACAAAAACAGAAATGCTGTAATAGGGGAATGTAGTAGCAAGGATCAAATGTTGTAAAACAGCCAAGAAACATGTATTTGGAGAAAACAGATTAACTGTCTCATGGAGGGCTAGACTGTTTGAAGCAAGCCTGTTATCCTGCTGTTTTTATCCAGGAGCATAGCATAGACTCACAACCCCGAGGAGCCTTCATTGTTGCGGGTGACTTTTTGCCACACCAGTCCACTAGTTGTTTTACTTCCTCCCTGTACATTGATTCGTCATCTCCGCTGATGAGTCCCACCACTGTTGTGTCATCCGCAAATTTTATGATCTTATTGTCCCTGAATCTGGCAGCACAGTCATGTGTGAGCAATGTGAACAACAGCGGGCTGAGCACACAGCCTTGAGGGGAGCCGGTGCTCAGCATGATCGAGCCTGAAGTGTTCTTGCCAACACGGACTGACTGCGGTCTCTCTGTCAGAAAGTCTAAGATCCAGTGACACAGGGTGGTGTTGAGGCCCAGCAGGGTTAGTTTCTCCACAAGTCTCTGTGGGATGATGGTGTTAAACGCTGAGCTGAAGTCAATGTACAGGATTCTGGTGTATGTGTTATTGTTTTCCAGATGCGTGAGTACTGTGTGCAGCGTGGTAGAGATGGCATCCTCTGTAGAACGGTTGGGGCGATAGGCAAACTGGAGGGGGTCTAACGATGAGAGGAGGCTGGCAGTAATGTGGGGTTTCACCAGGCGTTCAAAACACTTCATTATTATTGGGGTCAGGGCGACAGGGCGGTAGTCATTTAGGCAGGCAACCACTGGTTTCTTTGCTATGGGGATTATCGTGGAAGTTTTGAGGCATGTGAGGACAATGGCTTGACTAAGGGAGATGTTAAAGATGTCTGTTAGCACATCTGCTAACTCCTCAGCACATTCCTTGAGTACATGTCCTGGGATGTTGTCGGGTCCGACTGCTTTCCACAGGTTGACCTTAGACAGGATTCTCCGTGTGTCCATTGATTTTCCCCGTGTAGGCATGTTTCGCTGCCCTGATTCCTTTTTCCAGTGCAGTCCTGGTAGATCGAAGAGCTGCAGTGTTACCGGCTCTGTAGGCTGCATCACAAGCCCTCAGCAGCTTAGCGACACAGCTTAGAAACAGGCACTTCAGCCCACTGAGTCTCTTGTGCAATTTAACCTCTCATCCCCAGTTTGATTGCCTCAGTTCATCTCAAATGTATGGACTAACACTGGAACCCCAAAGGAGCTGATGAACAGTGGGATGTCATGAATGAAGTATGGAAAGCACTGCCAATAAGCAAACTTCAAGAATTACATAAATTGAATGGTATAAAGACTCCTCAGAATTTAGCTAGACGAGGAAAACAAATAAAAATTAAATGCTATCTCCAAAGCCATTACATGTGTCTATAATCCATATTCAGAGGTGATAATAACCATCGACACATGCCAATAAAATATACTGGAAAGTCTACTTAAAATTATGTTTGCAATATGATTATACCAATAAACGACTTCTGTTTCTGCTTGTATCCAATAGAGAATAAGATGAATTTGATGTGTAAGATCTAACCTTACCCTTCAGCAAACACTGCTTTTGACCCTGCCCACTGAAAATTGCTTGGAACTGTATCTAAGGATGGTTGGCAATTGAAAATCTATACCACACTTCTCTGATTTAAGAGATAAATCATATAATTTTTCTGTTGTGTTTGTGATCCAACTCAGAAGAACAGAGATACGAGCAGGCTGTTCATCTCCCAGTTGGAAGTGACGCACAATAAAAGGTAACATACTGTGGATATTATCACTGTCTTTTCTTATTATCCCATTTGTGTTGGAGTTGATGAAGTTGCAAAAATCCATTAATGATTAGTGAAAAGTAATTAGTCTTATTCTTATGGGCTGGTCCCACTTAGGCAACTTTTTAGGTGAGTGCAGGAGACTGCGCTCGCCACATGGTCACCGCATGTTCGCTGATGGTCTCTGGTGAGTCTCCGTTATGGTTGTGAGAAGTTCCCGCATTCTGCGAACTCAGTATGGTCGCCACAAATTTTTCAACATGTTGAAAACATTTCAGCGATCAAAAATTGGTCGGCATGGAGAAAATCGATAATCCTATAGTCGTAGGTGCAGTTCTATTGGGGTCACCATGTAGGTAATCGAGGTAGTCGTAGGTAGTTTTAATTAATCGCCTTTGCTGCCCGGTCATTTTCATTGGCACATTGGGGAAAAAAAGCGTAAGCAGGAGTTTTCAGAACTAAGGATATCCGAAAGGTAATGCTAAATGTCCACCAAACTTCACAACTGTGTATTTCTGTCTTATTAAAAGATGTCTGGCTTCTTAAAAGTTGTCTCCACTCTTCTCTCCCCCCCTTCTCCCCCCCCCTTCCCCCCCATCTCCCCCCTTCTTTCTCCCCTCTGCTTCCCCCCCCCTTCCCCCCCCCCCCCCCCTTCTCCCCCTTCTTCTTCTCCCCTTCCCCACCCCTTCTCCCCCCCTTCCCCCACCCCTTCTCCCCCCCCCTCCTCCTTCCCTTCCCCCACCCCTTCTCCCCCCTCTCCCCCCTTCTCCTCCCCCCCTTCTCCCCCCTTCTTCTCTCCCCCCCCCTTCTCCCCCTACCCTTCCCCCCTCTTTTAAAGGACTGTGCTAGCCGTCTTCATTGCCTTCTGTTCATCGCAGTGTGTGCATGTATCACCTTGGCTTTATACCGTGTGGATTTCAGACTGTGTTCCCCGGCTTGCCTTGGCCCCGCCTTTGCGATGTGTTTGTGTGTGTGTTCCACTCTGACAGTCGCCGTTCCAGTTCCCGGATTTTTAGGCGGCTGCCAGAAACTTGACAGTCACTGGCAGTCTGCTGAACAATCGCCTAAGTCCACTGTGGGGGACCTAATTTTTTGAGTTTAGAAGAGTATAGGAGAGTTTAAAAAAGTGTCATGGTCTTGTTGTATCACTGATGTAGAACATCTCCTACGACCTCCTTCGACTATGTAGAGAACCTCCTACGAATATGTAGCAGACCTCCTTCGATCTCCTTCGACCTCGACTATTTTGAAGACGAGCTTCGACTAGCTTCAGGAAAATTGGACACCGAATAGTAGAGAGTGAAGATGACCACCTTCGACTATACTGACACTATTAATGACTACCTTCAGGGCCGGATTTATGTATAAACTAGACAAGCTTAAGCTTAAGGCCTCGAGCTCTAAGGGGGCCTACTCACCTCGCTGCTTCACCAACCATCCGCCCACCGGGACCTCCTACTCTTTGCCCGCTAACCCGGGCACTCCACCGCCCAGCAGCAGCCCGCAGCTGTCGCCTTACCTGCAGCCTGGACTCAGCACTGGGCCTGAAGTTTCCACGCTGCAGACTTCACCTCCCCTGGGTTTGACTGTGCTGGGTCCTGGTGCTAGGCAACCCCAACCCTGGTAATCTCAATGGCTGTTCCACTGGGTCTTCCCCATTACCCTTGAACCATGTGACCCAGCTCTCCCCCTCCCCCCCACACTACAGTCTTCATACCCCCCTACCACCTGAACACCCACCACCCCTCCACCAGACATGGCCTTGGCCTCAGGCCACTGACCTGCCTTCCTCCAGCCCCAATCCCCATCCCTGCCGTGTGTTCACCATCCCCCCTGACCTCCCCCTCTCAGACACCAAACAGTCGGTCCTCAGCAGAGGCCTCTCCTTTGTCACTGTGCGTCCCCACCTCAATAAGTTCTGCGCCCGCCGCTATTTGGAGCTCTTCTTCGGTCGCCTCCGCCTCACACCGTTCTTCCATGGTAAGGAGTCCTCGCCCCCATTGATGATCCCTTTTCCCATCTCCCTCCTCTTGGACATCCCCTCATGGCCATTGGTATAATGAAATTTGGGGATCCCCATCCGACATTGGAATGGAAGAGCATTCTCTGCGGCTTGGAGTTCCAAATCGGCCACTTCCTACCGGAGACCGCGGCTGCCGAAGTTCACAGGCTGAGCTGGGCAGAGATTCACGCTGGCGGTCATCGGCAAAGGGTTCCCAGGGCTCCACGATATTAAAATCAGCGCGGCCTGAGGCTGGGAGCTCTGCAAACCCCAGCTCCATCATGTTGAAGCAGCAGGCCCAACACTCCAGAGCTTCAAACGGCGATCCAGATAAAGCATCGCCCGCTCCACGATGAATCCAATATGTATTTTAAAACCAACAGATTAATGACAACATACAGTAGGATCTAAAAGTGTCACACTGTCACTGTCGGGTAGTCATGGTCCTCTAGTATTGGGGTGGGGGATTGGGAGGGGGGGGCAGGCCTCACAAGTGAAATATCTCAGGGCCTCTCTTCATCTAAATCCGACCCCGACTACCTTCGACTACCTTCGATTTGCTTCGACTACCTTCGATTACCTCCGATTGCATTTGATTTCCTACGAATAACATGCCAACCTACTTCGACTAAAGCTACGAGTAGAAAAAATATTGATTTTTTTCATGCTGACCAATTTTTACTCGCGGACAATTTTCAGCATGCTAAAAAATACTCCTAGACCAAACTGAGGCCTCGAGTATGCGAGAACTTCTCTCGAGCAGACCTCCTAGGACCACGTGTCGACCATGCTGTGAGTTTGAGTTGAGCGCTAACTCTTCTAAACTCACAAATTAGGTCCCCGCAGTGGGACAGGCCCATAAGTGATCTTTTATTTTTACTTTTTGGCTGATCCTCCTAAAATCTGCTTCTTTGGGTCACCATACACTTTTTAGGCTAATGCTCCTGAGTAGGATATAATGGTAAGATTATACGAGAATTTACCAGTTTGAAGTTTGATCTTGATTTTATGAGGAGTTACGATGAGCGATTACGTGAAGACGGGCCATCCGTCTGCGTGTGCGTCAATCTTCAAAGAAGCGGTGTTAAATCACAGATAAAAAGAAGACCTGAGAATAGTAAGATTGTGAAGAAACTAGAACTTCCATATGACCTTGATAGTATGAGTGTGGGAGCGGTGGGCACGTAATTGCTCATCGTAACTCCTCATAAAATTAAGATCAAACTTTAAACTGGTAAGTTCTCGTTTAATCTTACTATTTTACTTCGGAGTCACGTGAGTGACTACGTGAAGATTTCAAAGCTCTGTGATTTTACGCCGGTTACGAATCCAGGCGTCACACATTGAATGGATTGACCATAGATGCGTGTAATCATTAAAGCATTCAGACATTACGTAGTTAAGTAAAGACACTGATGCTTTAAATGAAAGAAAAGTTTTCTAAAAATAGTTACCCCCCCCTAACCTTGGGGGGAAACTAAGAGACAGAACTTAAAATGGTACGTGCAAACATCCCCAGTCCGGTTATGGGTTTGTTATAAACCCGGTGGACCGTTATTTCATTCATCCATCCTGCAGCCACTAGGATATCATCAAGGGGCACGTCCATAGCTCTTGCTGCTGACGTAGATGCAGTCCTGGTGGAGTGAGATTTAACCATATAAATGTACACTCCTGCTATCACCATTACCTCCTTTGACCATCTGGAGATGGTTTGAGTTGACACCTTCTGGTGTGTTTTTTTATGGCTGATGAAGACCGATTGTTCTGAGCCTCTGAGGTTCTCCGTAACTATCAGGTAGTGGTGTTAGTATGTTACCACACACACAACCGTTGGCCCTCTGGATATGCCAAGGAATGGATTTTCATCCCTGACATTCCTGGCCTGCTCTGTTTTATCAGGTTCCTGATTACAAATGTTATGTTGTTCATATTGGTGGTCATGTAGTCCAACCATAGCTTTTGTAGTGTCTGGACTCTTTGTCAGCATACCACTTTCAGGGTTAGTTATAGGCGGTCCCCACTGTCAAAGTAGGGTTAGTACCACACTCACATCCCATGTGTCAGTATACCTTGGCCTTGGAGGTATTAAATTGTAAATTCCCTTCATGAATTTTGTTGTAAAGGGGTGCGTTCCTATCGACCCGTGCCCTGCTTCCAGCATCAGATAGGAGGAGAGTGCGCCTCTGGCACTATAGATTGCACTATAACTTGTTTATAGTTATAGTACAGAGTTGATAGGAACTCCAAGACATCCGTTATCTGAACTGTGTTGTATTTGTTCAGACAGTCCTATGCCTTGAAATGGCCTCCTCAGAATCTGCAGACCAACAAGTTAATACGTTCATGTAGTGGATGATTACTCCCTGTAACTGGGTTCACTAGGAGGTCCCTGCTCTTGGGTACAGCCATAACTGGCTGGACTATAGTTCCCAACATTTTTTGGGAACCAGGCTTGAGTAGGCCAATCTGGCATTACCAATATGCCTGTGGCTTAGTCTTGCTTGAATTTGGTCAAGCATCGGTTTGTGAGACAAATTTGCGGAAAGCATACATAAACATTCCTCCCCAATTGAGGGAGAAAGCATCCACTGCCTTTGCTCCTGGATCCAGCTCGCAGGTCACATATCTGGGTTACTGATGGTTTAATCTAGATGCAAACAGATCAATATCTGGTATGCCAAATCGTGTAGTTATTTTGTTAAATACTGCCTGATTCAACATCCATTCTGTGTTGTTATTAAACATTCGTGATCCAGCATCTGTCACCGTGTTAAATCTACCTCGTAGATAGACTGCTGTTACCCAAATATTCCTCTCGATACACCAGTGCCAAATGAGGTTCGACAATCTGTCGTAAGATGCAGATTTTACACCACCCTTGTGATTGATATATGCCACCGCAGTGGTGTTATCAATCTGAATTTGAACAAGCACCGGTTGCATATTTCTACAAAAAACCTTGAGTCCATATTGTGCCCCTAACAATTCTGGGTAATTGATTCCATGCGTTGGGGAATTACAGACTCCTGCTCATTCCATCTGCCCCCACAGCTCTAGACTGTGTACGTGGCTCCCCATCCTTAGCCGCTTGCATAGGTCTGAAGAACCCCCGATGGCTTTCGAGCAAAATTTCCCTTGAGCTGTCTCACGTTTGTTATCCATCATAGTTATTCAATAATGGCCTCTGCTGGCAATCCATAGTTTTGCTAATTTGGCCTGCATGGAATCTGAGTGTTTGTTCCTTTGCTCACTGTAAATTCTGGTAATGCAAAGGCCAGTGACTTCAGAATTAAGGGACAGAAGTTTAGGGGTAACATGAGGGGGAACTTCTTTACTCAGAGAGTGGTAGCGGTGTGGAATGAGCTTCCAGTGGAAGTGGTGGAGGCAGGTTCGTTGGTATCATTTAAAAATAAATTGGATAGGCATATGGATGAGAAGGGAATGGAGGTTTATGGTATGAGTGCAGGCAGGTGGGACTAAGGGGAAAAAAAAGTTGTTCGGCACGGACTTGTAGGGCCGAGATGGCCTGTTTCCGTGTTGTAATTGTTATATGGTTATATGGTTATATGGTGACGTACTGCTGGAAATGCAGCTACTATTTGCCAATTACACTCGCTGTTTGCCTGATAGATGGCTAGTATTTGACTATCAGGTCATAGCAGGCTTAATTAATATTGTTGTTGGTCCCTAGGCAAAGTCACCAACATAGTTACTGTTTTTGATAGTAAATCCTAGGTAATCAATTACCCTTGTAGGTGTCAATTTTGATTTAACTGGATGGATGAGGTAACCAAGTCTTTCAAGCAAGGTTTTGGTTTGCTTTGACTGATGCTTCTGCCAATTTTGACTCCAAAATGAAAATGTCCTCCAAGTATGCAATTACTATGTGGTTCTGAGACCTTTGTAGACCCAGAATTGGTTTCTGTAGTTTAGTCAATAGTCTAGGAACTGATGTCAACCCATTTGGCAGAGCCATGCCACCCAGTTAAACTTCAAATATCTCCTGTTCTTAGTGACTAGACACCGAATAGTAAGCATCTTTGAGGTTGATGCATGCCATGTGACCATTTTATAGGAAGCTCCTATAAAACAGTTGTTAGACCGCAACAAAAAATTGCTGTTCTGAAAGTCTGTACTGCACAAATGAGTTAACCCTGGATGAAGTGACATCCTCCATCTGTCACCTGTCCTGAAAGGCAATCCTGCCCATAATACTAGGCCTGCCTTGAAGACAACTCTGGTTCGAGTTCCAAGTCTGCTTGCAACCTATGTATGTTGTGCAGTAAAAATAATCACATGTTATTATCTGTTTTTTTTAAACCAGATCTGAAATTCATGTTATTGTCATTTTGAACAAAAACACAAGAGTAAAATTACCAACATGTAACTGGTCCACAATCCCTTGTTTCAGTAAACCCAGACCCACCTACCTCCATGGCTACCGGTGGTCTTGTGGTAAGCCCAAAGGCCCCTAATGCAGGCCCCTGATGATACCTGCGCTGACATGGCCCCTCCATCAGACCTAAATGTGATTCTTGCTTTGGGTCAGACTGAAACTGACCGTGAATGCTCCTCTCCTCAGAGCAGGAGACAATTGTGCCCTGAAACAGGTGCCGCTGCCTGCGGGTTCTCCATAATACCCGGGCTGTCAATTAGCTAGATCTCCATCTAGGGAAGCACCCAGTGGAACCTGGATGATTGCAGAAGTACTTCTTTTCTTTTGTTTGTATGGAAGCTTATTATTCATTTTATGTAAAGCACTTTGGTGTCAGAGCGAATTGACTTAAACAGTGCTATATAAGTAAAACTTACTTACTTACTTCCTTTCTTCTGCTTGTCCCTGGGAAGGTTTACTGGAGCCTGGACTCTACACTGGGCCTGGAGCCTCCACGCTGCTCACTCTCACTATTCTGGGCTTAACTCCACTGGGTCCTAGTGCCCATCTGCCCAGCCTTGCTAACCTCAGTGGCTGTTCCACTGACTCTCCCCCATCCCCCATCCCCCCAACCATGTCACTCCCGCTCTTCCCCACCCACATTACAGCCCTCTCACCCCCCCCCCCCCCCCCCCCCACCCCCTGATCATCACCCACCACCCCTCCAAAACCCACAACTACACATCGCCCTGTCCCCAGTCCACCCACCTGCCTTCCTCTGGCCCCAACTCCCATCCCTGCCGGGTGTTCAACATCCCTCCCAACCTCCCCCTCTCCAACACTGAACAGTCTGTCCTCAGCAGAGGTCTTACCTTTGTCCCCCTCCGTCCCCATCTCAATGAATTCCGTGCCCACCATGACTTGGAGCGCTTCTACCGTCACCTCCGCCTCACAGCGCACTACCATGGGAAGGAGTCCTCGCCCCCCCAATGATGACCATTTTTCCCGTCTCCAACGCACCCCCTCCTCGTCGAAACCCTCTCGTAAAGTCCCGGCTCTGGAACTCTTTATCCAGAACTGCCGCCGCGACGTCAACCGCCTCAACTTCTCCACTCCCCTGTCTCACTCCAATCTCTCCCCCCCTGAACGCACTGCCATTGAATCACTCCGCAAAAACCCAGATTAGGTCATCAAACCAGCCGACAAGGAAGGTGCAGTGGTAGTCTGGTGCGTCGATCTCTACAAAGCTGACGCCACGCGCCAACTCTCGGTCACCTCCTCCTACTTATTCTTGGACCATGACCCCACTGACGAGCACCAGGCCACCATATCTAGCACCATCACCGACTTCATCAATTCCCACGCCCTGCCCGACCAAGCTTCCAACCTCATTGTTCCCCAGCGCCGCACCGCCCGTTTTTACCTTCTCCCCAAAATCCACAAACCCAGCTCTCCCGGCAGACCCATTGTCTCTGCTTGTTCGTGCCCCACCGAGCTCATCTCCACATACCTTGACTCCATACTATCCCCCTTGGTCAAATCCCTTCCCACCTATGTTCTAGACACTTCAGACGCTCTCCGCCACCTCCGTGCATTCCACTCTCTAGGCCCTCACCCCCTCAACTTCACCATGGATGTCCAGTCACTCTACACCTCCATCCCCCACCAGGATGACCTCAAAGCCGTCCGGTTCTTCCTCGACCTTAGGAGCAACCTATACCCAGCCACTGACACCCTCCACCACCTAGCGGAGTTGGTCCTCACCCTCAACAACTTTACGTTTGACTTCTCCCATTTCCTCCAAACACAAGGCGTAGCTAGGGGCACACGCATGGGCCCCAGCTACGCCTGCCTCTTTGTCGGGTACGTTGAACAATCCTTGTTCAATACGTACCAGGGTCCCATCCCCGACCTCTACCTCCGTTACATTGTCGACTGCTTTGGGGGCACCTCCTGCACCTACACACAACTGACTGACTTCATCCACTTCACCATCAACTTCCATCCGGCACTCCAATACACTAGGACCATTTCCGACACTTCCCTACCAATCCTTGACCTCACCATCTCCATCGGAGGGGACAGACTTCTGACCGACATACACTACAAACCAACTGACTCACATGGCTATCTGGACTACACGTCTTCCCACCCTGCCCCTTGTAAAGACTCCATCCCCTACTCCCAATTCCTCTGCCTACGCCGCATCTGCTCCCAGGATGAGACTTCCACACCAGGGCATCGGAAATGTCCTCCTTCTTCAGGGAACGGGGATTCCCCTCTGCCACCATAGATGAGGCTTGCACCAGGGTCTCATCCATACCCTGCAACACTGCTCTCTCTCCCCATCCCCGCACTGGCAACAAGGGCAGAGTCCCCCTAGTGCTTACCTTTCACCCCACCAGCCGGCAAATACAACAAATAATCCTCCACCTTGTCTGCCACCCCCAACGTGACCCCACCACTTGCCACATCTTCCCATCTGCCCCTATGTCTCTGCCTTCCGCAAAGACCGCTCCCTCCGCAACTCCCTTGTCAATTCTTCCCTTCCCTCCCGTGCCACCCCCTCCCCGGGCACTTTCCGTTGCAACCGCAAGAAATGCAACACCTGTCCCTTCCCCCCCCCCCCCCTCGACTCCATTCAAGGACCAAAGAATTTGTTCCTGGTGCGACACAGGTTCACCTGTATCTCCTCCAACCTCATCTACTGCATCCGCTGCTCTAGATGTCAGCTGATTTACATCGGGGAGACTAAGCGGAGATTGGGCGATCGTTTCGCCGAACACCTCCGCTCAACCTACCTGAACTCCCGGTGGCTCAGCACTTCAACTCCCCCTCCCATTCCCAATCCGACCTCTCTGTCCTGGGTCTCCTCCATTGCCAGAGTGAGTAACACTGGAAATTGGAGGAACAGCACCTCATATTCCACCTGGGTTGCTTGCATCCGGATGGCATGAACGTTGAATTCTCCCAGTTTTGCTAGCCCTTGCTGTCTCCTCCCCTTCCTTAACCCTCGAGCTGTCAACCTCCCATCCCCCCGCCATCGGGCTCCTCCTCCTCCCTTTTTCCTTCCTTCTCCCCCCCACCCCCGATCAGTCTGAAGAAGGGTTTTGGTCCGAAACGTCGCCTATTTCCTTTGCTCCATAGATGCTGCTGCACCCGCTGAGTTTCTCCAGCAATTTTGTGTACCTTGGAAATATATGGTTTGTCAAGGAATATCTGTGGAGAAAGAAACACAATTAATGTTTCAGGACGATAAGCTTTCATCATAACTTTCATCTTTCTATGTAAAGGTCATTGCCCTAAAATATCAACTCTAGGACCCAGTGGAGTTAAGGGCAGAGATAAAACTATATTTATTCTTGCATTATCAGCGCAGCTTCCCATGTTCTCAAATGTCATGTTAGGACAGTACCCTAAGCATTTAGAGAAAGCTGTATACAAATCAACAATTCTATATCTATCTATATTACTTAAAGTGTAATCTTGACCAATTCCTGTTGCGCTATATATTGATTTTAGAAAATACGCTACCACGTACGGCTGTGATTTTTGGCCATCTTACTCAGAGTCCCCCTCCGCTGCACTGGACATGAGGATTTTTCCCATCAATGAAAAATGGAAAAAAAGAAACAAAGGGAAAGCAAGGAAACATTAAGGGGCAGAAAACGCTGGTGGGTGTTGTGTACAGGCCACCTAACAGTAGTAGTGAAGTTGGAGATGGTATCAAACAGGAAATTGGAAATGCGTGCGACTAAGGCAAAGCAGTTATAATGGGTGAGTTCAATCTACATATGGATTGGGTGAATCAAATTGGCAGGGGTGCTGAGGAAGAGGATTTCTTGGAATGTATGTGGAATAGTTTTCTAAATCAACATGTAGAGGAACCAACGAGAGAGCAGGCTATTTTAGACTGGGTATTGAGTAATGAGGAAGGGTTAGTTAGCAGTCTTGTTGTGCGTGGCCCCTTGGGCAAGAGTGACCATAATATGGTTGAGTTCTTCATTAGGATGGAGTGTGACATTGTTAATTCAGAAACAATGGTTTTGAACTTAAAGAAAGGTAACTTTGAGGGTATGAGATGTGAATTGGCCAAGATTGACTGGCAATTAATTCTAAAAGGGTTGACGGTGGATATGCAATGGAAGACATTTAAAGACTGCATGGATGAACTACAAAAATTGTTCATCCCAGTTTGGCAAAAGAATAAATCAGGGAAGGTAGTGCATCCGTGGATAACAAGGGAAATCAGGGATAGTATCAAAGCGAAGGATGATGCGTACAAATTAGCCAGAAAAAGCAGCATACCGGGGGACTGGGAGAAATTCAGAGACCAGCAGAGGAGGACAAACGGCTTAATTAGGAAAGGAAAAATAGATTATGAAAGAAAACTGGCAGGGAACATAAAAACTGACTGCAAACGTTTTTATAGATATGTGAAAAGAAAGAGATTAGTTAAAACAAATGTAGGTCCCTTGCAGTCAGAAACAGGTGAGTTGATCATGGGGAACAAGGATATGGCGGACCAATTGAATAACTACTTTGGTTCCGTCTTCACTAAGGAGTACATAAATAATCTGCCGGAAATAGCAGGGGACCGCGGGTCAAAGGAGTTGGAGGAACTGAGTGAAATCTAGGTTAGTCAGAAAGTGGTGTTAGGTAAATTGAATGGATTAAAGGCCGATAAATCCCCAGGGCCAGAAAGGCTGCATGCCAGAGTACTTAAGTAAGTAGCTCCAGAAATAGTGGATGCATTAGTAATAATCTTTCAAAACTCTTTAGATTCTGGAGTAGTTCCAGAGGATTGGCGGGTAGCAAATGTAACCCCACTTTTTAAGAAGGGAGGGAGAGAGAAAATGGGGAATTACAGACCAGTTAGTCTGACATCGGTAGTGGGGAAACTGCTGGAGTCAGTTATTAAAGATGGGATAGCAGCACATTTGGAAAGTGGTGAAATCATTGGACAAAGTCAGCATGGATTTACGAAAGGTAAATCATGTCTGACGAATCTTATAGACTTTTTCGAGGATGTAACTAGTAGCGTGGATAGGGGAGAACCAGTGGATGTGGTGTATCTGGACTTCCAGAAGGCTTTCGACAAGGTCCCACATAAGACATTAGTATACAAATTAAAGCACACGGCATTGGGGGTTCAGTATTGATGTGGATAGAGAACTGGCTGGCAAATAGGAAGCAAAGAGTAGGAGTAAACGGATCCTTTTCACAATGGCAGGCAGTGACTAGTGGGGTACCGCAAGGCTCAGTGCTGGGACCCCAGCTATTTACAATATATATTAATGATCTGGATGAGGGAATTGAAGGCAATATCTCCAAGTTTGCGGGTGACACTAAGCTGGGGGGCAGTGTTAGCTGTAAGGAGGATGCTAGGAGACTGCAAGGTGACTTGGATAGGTTGGGTGAGTGGGCAAATGTTTGGCAGATGCAGTATAATGTGGATAAATGAGAGGTTATCCATTTTGGTGGCAAAATGGGAAAGCAGACTATTATCTAAATGGTGGCCGATTGGGAAAGGGGGAGATGCAGCGAGACCTGGGTGTCATGGTATACCAGTCATTGAAGGTAGGCATGCAGGTGCAGCAGGCAGTAAAGAAAGCAAATGATATGTTGGCTTTCATAGCAAAAGGATTTGAGTATAGGGGCAGGGAGGTTCTACTGCAATTGTACAGGGTCTTGGTGAGACCACACCTGGAGTATTGCGTACAGTTTTGGTCTCCAAATCTGAGGAAGGACATTATTGCCATAGAGGGAGTGCAGAGCAGGTTCACCCGACTGATTCCTGGGATGTCAGGACTGTCTTATGAAGAAAGACTGGATAGACTTGGTTTATACACTCTAGAATTTAGGAGATTGAGAGGGGATCTTATAGAAACTTACAAAATTCTTAAGGGGTTTGACAGGCTAGATGCAGGAAGATTGTTCCCGATGTTGGGGAAATCCAGGACAAGGGGGTCACAGCTTTAAGGATAAGGGGGAAATCCTTTAAAACCGAGATGAGAAGAACTTTTTTCACACAGAGAGTGGTGAATCTCTGGAACTCTCTGCCACAGAGGGTAGTTGAGGCCAGTTCATTGGCTATATTTAAGAGGGAGTTAGATGTGGCCCTTGTGGCTAAGGGGATCAGGGGGTATGGAGAGAAGGCAGGTACGGGATACTGAGTTGGATGATCAGCCATGATCATAATGAATGGCGGTGCAGGCTCGAAGGGCCGAATGGCCTACTCCTGCACCTAATTTCTATGTTTCTATGAAAGAAGAAAGGAAAAAGTGAAAGGATAGAATAGAACGGAACAAGAAAAAGTCCCCGGAGCTACCAAAGCAGTGCAGCAGAAAGAAAGAGGAATAAGAAATGATGGAGATATACCTTGCCTTGCGCCCCCCCCCCCCCCCCCCCCCCCCCCCCACTGTGAAAGCTGTGTTGCCTAATTAAAGTTGCCTTGCCTAATTAAAGTTGCCATGCCGAATTAAAGTTGCCTTGCATAATTAAAGTTGCCTTACCTAATTAAAGTTGCCTTGCCTTCTATATAATTAGAAGTCTAATCTTGTCAACTTCCTGTTTGCTCTATATATTGATTTTAGAAAATATGCTTCCATGTACGGCTGTGCTCATCCGGTGCCAAGATTTTTTCCCATCGATGAAAAATAAAAGTTATTAGTGTTTATTAAATATTGAGATACTCTCTCCTGTCATTCGTGCGATGAAGGCCACACCCCTTCTGGTGGGAGGGCGGGAGCGACTATAAAACCCAGATGTGTGGGCGTGGCTCAGTCTCTGCAAGATGGAGGACGGAGAGGTCATGACTTGCTGTCTTTAATGGCCTTGCACACTGCTTGAAATGGCATGAAACTGCACTTGAATTTGGTGGTCTTGCACCCTGCTTGAAATGGAATTTCATGAAATAGCGTGTCAACTGCCAGCCCACCAATCATGGGTGAGTGAGCTGCCAGCACAACAGGCTTGTGTGACTGACACACCAGCCCAAAAAAAGCATTTGGCCCACAATGTCCATACTAGCCTTCTGGAAACCAGTCCCTTCAGCCAACATCACCCATAATAGTGCTCCAGAAAATTTGATTCATTACTTCCCGAGGTTTTTTCTAAAATTGTTCACCAATCTAAGATCTTTATAAAATCTAACGTGCTGAAGCAAGCTGGATGATGTCACAATGCCTATGCTCCTCGCGGCTAGTTGCGCAGAATTTTCAATGCACTGCCTGCTGGGCACTGTTTTCCAGGAGTGATACCACCCTCACTGCCCCCCCCCCCCCCCCCAGTTCTTCAATAGACGCAGAAAGAACAAACAACTGTGCTCTGTTCTGCCGATCCCGTGGTCACGAGCAAAGATTATAGAGCAGAGCAAGATTGACCAATCCTCCGAAATCCAATGGACTGACATGTAGTATGTAACGGAACGTCACGGACGCCATTTGTTTATGCCAAACGCGACATCTTTTGTAGCGGGGATGGACTCCACAGTTCTACAATCTGCTCTTACATCAGGTCGCAGGGAAAAGCAAAGATACTAGAGGCTCCTCTAGTATCTTTGGGGGAGAGGACGTTTCCTCCACTCCTGAGTTGATCCAGGACTGATTCTCGGCCCCCCCGATACCAGATGAAGGCAGCTGGCGGGAGAGCCTCAAGCGTCGGCGCTCCCGAGGGAGGCAGTGGGCGGGCAATGCTCCTCTAGTATCTTTGGTGTAATCCGTTCCAATGATTGATCTGCTCTATCCTCTTTGGTGTAATCAGTGTTGTAGGGAACAGTGTTTTATGCAGCATCGATCACTTCACATATTTAGTTAACATTATAGTAAATTTATTAACATTATTGTAAATTGCAGCTCAATAAAATGGCGTCATGTCATACCTATGTCATACTACGCTTTTTTCGCAGAGTGGAGCATCTTGCTCTGCTCGATAATCTTTGGTCACGAGCACTCACGAGTTTCACGGCTTGGTTTTCAAGAACTTTCTCCTCGCGGCCTGCTGCGATATGTTCCACGTGCAGCGAGTGAAGTCACCCCCCTCCCCGCCCCCTCCTTCCCGCTGCTAACAGCCAGTCCCCGCTGCTGCCCATTCCTACCCGCTCCCTCCCATTCCCTCCCGTTCCCTCCCTCGACTGCGCTTTCCCAAGAGATGCCGAGAGTCGGGCCCTGTACTAGAGCTCTCTCTCTCTTCCTGGGCTCTCTCCCCTTTTCGCAGCCTGCTCACTCGCCTGGCTCCCCTCCTCCTCTCCCCCCTCCTCTTTTCACTCCCCCCTCCTCCCCCCCCCTCACTCAAACACCTCTCCTGCCTCCCCCTCTCTCTCCCCCTTCTGTCTACTCCCTTCTACTTCTCTCCCTTCTATTCTCTCTCTCTCATTTCCCCTCCCCATTGCTCTCTCCCCCTCCCCTCTCCCCCTCTACTCTCTCTCACCCATTCCTCCCCCCTCTACTACCCCCCTCTCTCCCCTCTCTCTCTCCCCCCTCTCCCTCTCTCCCCCCCCTCTCTCTCCCCCCTCCATTCTCTCCCTTCTCCTTTCTCTCCCCGCTCCCTCCCTCCCACTCCCCCCTCTACCCCGCTCTCTCCCCCTCCGCTGTCTCTCCCCCCTTCCCCCTCTCTCTCCCCTTCTCTCTCTCCCCCTCCTCTCTCTCCCCCTCTCCACATCACCTCTGCCCCCCTCCACCTCTCCCCACTCCCCTCCACCTCTCCCCACTCCCCTCCACCTCTCCTCTCCCCCCTTCACCGTGTGTGTGTGTGTGTGTGTGTGTGTGTGTGTGTGTGTGTGTGTGTGTGAGGGGGGGGGGGGTGGTTAATGTGTGTGTTACGCTGCAGACCCTCCCCCCGCAACTGCTCGTTGAGGGGATGGGACCCATTTGGTCCCCCTTGCTCTAGTAATCTATAAAGATGGCAATTTGAATGAATTGATAGGGAGATTTTATGCTTACTACAGGTATGTGTTGTAACTTTACATGTTTTGTGTTGCCAATAATTGCCACATCAATAGTAATTAACAATAAAATAGATTTGGAAAACAAGTTTGAGTACATTTCACCGATATGGAATATTTTCTAAAAATTACATTAATATAATGTGAGCATGAAATGGAAATACATTTATGATCAATGTCCTGATAGAAGCATCAGTTAATCTTTTATATTTTTCCCCAGTTGAGCTACTGATATATAGTTACCTATTTTCCTAATTTTACTGGACCAACAATGATACAACTTGAAAAGTAAAACAATCCAATATTTTGTTGATTTCAGCTGATATCATTAATATTCAAATATCTGGTGCTAATTTCAACTTGTGTAAAACAACATTTGGAAAATAATTAAATTGAAAATAGTTTGCAGTGCCTATTTGTTTTAAATTACACAGTTAAGTTCCATCAGTCCATTCCAAAATAGTTTCCAGAAAACATGTTTTGCTGCTTTGATTTCTACCCGTGTTTTGGGAAGAATCGGTGATTCATTCTTCTCAGTGAAAAGATGCAAGATGAGTTGTGAAGGTGTCAATCTTTCTTATTACATTTCCGCTCCAAGTGGAAAAAGCCTCTGAAAAAGATTCTGAGAACCCCTCTCCCTCTCCCCCACTTTCTGTTTTCCTCTGCACAATGAAAGCAGTCTGAGCAGACTGTTATATTTTCTGCACACAGACAGGGAACAGAATGCAGCACAGCAGAAATGCACGCTCAACTGGGGGAATTCATGATACCAATTGGCTGGTTCAATGGACTCCAAGCTGGACTCTGCTCATAGGATGATGAATTGATTACTCAGAATGAATGAACAAAGAAGGTCAGAGATTCTGGCGAAACATGTTCACTCTACGTATCATAACAAGTAAGACAAAAGTGCCCTGTAGATACTGTCCTTTACAAAAAGCCTCAAGCAGGCACATGAATTCTTGCTACTGTTTCAGGAGGAAGCTAATTCCTTTGCCTTGTTGACCAGGTGGATTCTGAAGAGACCACCCACTGATTTTTCTGGTCCTTTGTCAATCAAATCCTGAGATCAGCTGTGGGAAGGATTGAACAGAAAAGGAGGGGAGGGAGAGAGAGAGGGAGAGAGAGGGGGGGGGGGGGGGGGGGAGAGAGAGGGAGAGAGAGAGAGAGAGAGAGAGAGAGAGAGAGAGAGAGAGAGAGAGAGAGAGAGACAGAGAGAGAGAGAGAGAGAGAGAGAGAGAGAGAGAGAGAGAGAGAGAGAGAGAGAGAGAGACAGAGAGAGAGACAGACAGAGACAGACAGAGACAGACAGAGACAGACAGACAGAGAGAGACAGAGAGAGACAGAGAGAGACAGAGAGAGACAGAGAGAGGAACAGAAACAGAAACAGAGCGAGAGAGCGAGAGAGAGAGATATATGGTGGTTGTGTCATTTTTCATTGAACACAATGGTCCCTTTACTGTGACTGATGCTTCTATTATAGTTGGGTCAAATGCGTAAATTTGCATTAAGTTCCATCCCATCCTCCACTCAGTGCACTGTGTACGATGCGTGAGGCACTGCTAGTACTGTCACCACACTGGAAAGTGATGTTTAGCACTTGAGCAGAAAGCTTCTTGCTGTAGAAACACATTTTGTGATAGATCGAAGCTGCAAACTTATATTTCTGCTCTGGGTTAACCTTATATAACATGGGTTATCCGTATTTCAATAACTTTATACAAAGCTATCATCAAGCATTGATAAGAATAAGAGAAAATTAATAGATTAATAAATTTGCTCTCCAATTCTTGTGAAAGCAGCCAGACCATTCGCTTTTATGGTGCCTGAAATTAATGATATCTATGTATTGTCCAAATGTAGAAAGAAAGGTTAAAATGTTGCTTTCCATGCAGAGCCTGCAGTTATCCAAGATTGGCAACATTACCACAAGCTACTTGAGTTGTTAACATTTATTGGATTTCGTTATGCGATTCACTGTTGTTTTAAAAGCAATTAATAGGGCATAATTTAATTAATGGCTGAGTGGAAATATCATTGCAGCTGGTCAGAATGTTACAACATTTACAGCTCTGATAGAAAGGAGGGTAAAGATTCATAGCTTGATGAAGTGGGTGAAACAACTTGATGAAGTGGGAACACCATGAATAAGGACAAGCGCGGTGGAAAAGTGACCGGCGAGAATGAGAGTGAGCTGGACAAGGACCGACAAGGATCGCCGAGAACAAGAGACAAGGACGGGGCTGCATTGGCCACCGAAAATGAAGACCCAATGGCCACATGTAGGGGAAGCTCTGACCGCCGAAGACGAGGAGGAAGCTACTGATGGTGACGGATGCGATGAGTGGGCCGGTGGGAGGACAGGGGTATTGCCTCCAGTGCTTTCCAGGTTGTCTCCAGGAGGCGCCCCCTGGGACATAGAGATGGTCAGTGGAGGAGAGGGATGTTGGGTCAGGCTTATGGGCTTACCTCGACTTACCTGGATTGAGGGCGCTCTAGGACTTCCAACACGTGAATTGGAATTTGCACTTTGGACTGTTTGTGCATTCTGATTATTATTATTTTTTTAAACTGCGCCAAAATTGTGGCGACTGTGCATTAGTGGTTGTGCAAAAGAGTTTCGCTGTACTGTTTATACGTGACAATAAAGAACCATTGAACCGTTGATATGCAAAGTGGATTGTAGCATAATTGTAGTCAGAATATCTATGTCTAGAGATCTCTGTTTCTTTGCCTATTGAAGTGTCAAGCCCACAACACTGCACTCATTCATTTGTTATGTTTGTGGAATGCACACCAACTGGGAAAATAGGCACTTGCTCCTTAGTCATAAAGAATTGCATACAAGACTCTGGCCTGACTTGTCCATGAAAGAACATGGTCACCGGCTTTTGTTCACATTTTACTCTGACAGTAAACTGATGGCTGGTGTCTTTATGTGCGGGAATCTAATGTTTATACAGCACCAGCTCTTAAACTGATGCTTTGGCCCAGTCCTATTATGTGCCTGTGTTAAATATTCTCCTTCATGGAACACAACTGTGCAGACTTCTGAAGAATGTAAACCGTGCTCGACAATACCATCGCTGCAGAATGACCATACTTCTTGTGTCTGAAGTTTGATCATTTTTATTTTCCTTTCACCCAATGGCAAATGTTAGAGGTTTTCGTTTGGTTAAGAAGAAAGGAAATATTAGGAAGCAGACAATGATTACACATTTATTAAAACAACAAAGTTCATGATCGATGATTTGTACCTGGGCATCCACTCACCCATTAGGGAATAAGTGGATGGATGTGTATTGGGAAGCTTTTAGATGCTATTTTACAGTATATTATCATTGATTTTAGCCTGCAGTTAGAAGAGAATGAACTTTTTTCAGGCTAGATTGATGCTAGACTTTTATCTAAATCAAAACTAAGAGATGCTTCAACAGAATTATTATTATATTTTGGTTCATCCGACAGGAAATTAATCCTTGAATAGGGATTTGGTGAGCCAAACATTAGGCTCTGAGAGGGAAGGGAAAATCTTGCCTGGCTCTGCACCAACTTTCAGTTAATATAAATTAACCTAAACATGGGTGGCACAGTGACACAGCAGCAGTGTTGATGCCTTACAGCGGCAGAGACCCAGGTTTGATCCTGACTATGGGTGCTTGTCTGGATGGAGTTTGTACGTTCTCCCCAACCTTTAACAACCATCTTTGCTATCTACAACACTAACTATCTTGCAAACTTACTAGGCATGCCTTGTACATTCTCATCCAAATCATTGATATATATGACAAACAACCTTGGATCCAGTACCAAACCCTGAGGCGCACCACTAGTCACAGGCCTCCAGTCTGAAAAAACCGCTTCCACCATCAACCTCCTCTTCCCTCCATGAAGCCAATTGTATATCCAGTCAGCTAATTATTCTTTGATCCCATGCAACCTTCCAGAGCATCTACCAAGCAGAACCTTGTCAAATGCCTCGCTGAAATCCATATATACATATTTCTTCTTTATTCCCCTTTTTTTAGTTGCATAACAAGTTAAATTTCAACACATGCGGCACGGTGGTGCAGCGGTAGAGTTGTTGCCTTACAGCGCATGCAGCGCTGGAGACCAGGGTTCGATCCCGACTATGGGTGCTATCTGTACGAAGTTTGCATGTTCTCCCCGTGACCTGCATCGGTTTTCTCTGAGATCTTCAGTTTCCTCCCACACTCCAAAGACAGGTTTGCAGGTGAATTGGCTTGGTATAAATGTAAAATTCTCTCCAGTGTGTGTAAGATAGTGTTAATGTGTGGGTATCGCTGGTCGGTGCGGACTCGGTGGGCCGAAGGGCCTGATTCCGTGCTGTATCTCTAAACAAAACTAAAAACTAAACGAGCGTTATAGTTGAAATATCTTTTATGGAAAATCATTTCATTTCATTACAGATTTATTTTGATTTAATATATTACACAGATGCAGTAAGACAAAGGAGAGAACTACAGCAGAGGTAGCTCGATATACTGAGATTTCCCATTGCTAATTGTGCAACTACAATTTCATATTATACCATCCTACTCAGCCCCAAGTGTGCTGTAAACCATTCCCATA
Source organism: Leucoraja erinaceus (assembly GCF_028641065.1). NCBI lineage: Eukaryota > Metazoa > Chordata > Chondrichthyes > Rajiformes > Rajidae > Leucoraja > Leucoraja erinaceus. Next base: position 71,263,158 of record NC_073378.1, read on the forward strand.
ATACATGTGTAATTAAAAAAAAATGAACTGATGAAACCACGTAGGATATAATCCAGACAAAATGAAAACAAAACAGGAATGAGCTGTCATTTAATCCAGTTCAAAAAGACTATCTAGGAATTAGCAGTGGATTCTTGCTTTGCAATGTACACGGAAGTGCGACAAGTAATAACAGCTTCTTGGAAACACCCAGATGTCAGCAGGAAACTTTTACTGTCCATACTGTTCATTGATCAGGCCAAAGATATTTTACACTGTAGCCAGGGTGGCAATATGGCTATACACTATGGTAGACACAAAATGCTGGAGTAACTCAGTGGGTGAGGCAGCATCTATGGAGACAAGGAATGGGTGATGTTTCGGGTCGAGACCCTTCTTCAGGCTGATGTCGGGGAGAGGGCGGGACAAAGATAGAAAGTGGGCGGAGATAGTAGGGGAACTGGGAAGGGGGAGGGGAGGGAAAGAGAAAGGAAGGGCTCTCACTTTAGCCAATCCTGGAGACTCCACAAGGTGCTTTCCTCTGAATCAGGCCAGACAGAGGTAGCACAAAAATGTTGAAACAGGGTAGAGCCACCCTGGAAATGAAGAAATAGACAGGTGGTTATATTTTTCAAAAGAATATATGATAAGGAAGCAGATATTATCACCTCAACCCTGCTTTGCCATTAAATAAGATCATGGCAGATCTGATCTTGACCTCAGATCTGGTCTACTCCACATAACAGTCGACTCCCCTTTCAACTAATAATCTGTCCATCTAACCTTGAATGTATTCAATGATTTTTTCTCTACTACTCTCCATGGTAGGAAATTTCAAAGACATGACCTTCCAAGAGAAAAAAAACCTCCTTAGCTCCCACTTAAGTGGACAACCCTTGTACTGAAAGTATTCACACAACCTCTACGTTTATCCTCAAACCATCACACCCTCTCAGAAACTAGATAAACCCCCTTAAAACCTAATATCTTATAAGTAAGTCACCGTTTCAATTGTATCACATCCAAAGTTTGAACTTTATTTTTTCATCTTAGCCAACACCACTACACAGTTCCAAATATGTGCTGAAGGTTTAACCCATCAGAATACAAAACATTATTTGAAGAGTGAATGGAGATCAGTTGGGACAACTTGAAGTTCAGCATGGGATTGTTCTAGAGGTCCTAACCAATGTTTACCTTGTAACCAATAGGGCCAAATGAGATTAGCATGCAAACAGTCCCATGTGCTATTGGTAAGCGCACATTGACAATGGTATTTGTCAATCAAATTATGACAACTACATTTCTAGAAGACTTTCAAGTCTACAGTATCTTTCACAATCTTGGGATATCACATAGTGTGTAACAAGAAATATAATAATTTAGGGGAATCATGGCATGGCTGTTTTGTTGCTGCCATAGTAACCTGGAGATGTGGGTTAATAATCTGGAAATCTGAGTTTGAATTCAACTACAGCAGCTGAGGAATTTAAATGAACTGCTGATCACCACAGACAGGCAGACACAAATGTTGGAGAAACTCAGCGGGTGAGGCACCATCTATGGAGAGAAGGAATAGGTGACATTTCAGGTAGAGACCCTTCGTCAGACCACAGACAGGGTGGGCTGAGGAGATCTGTTTCTGTGCTACATGATTATGACTATGAAGGACACAATGATCCTGTCCAGGTCCTAAGGGAGAGCTATTGATATAGGACAGTATCTGCTAACCCACTCAGAATGATCAGCCTCCTACAGGAGTGATTAATGCCCCTGAAGGTAGAAAGTTCTTTACTGCAGACTTGCATTAATAATGAGATTTGGAGTTATGCTTGCTTTACACAATGCGTATTTCAAACTTCTCTTCGTTTAAAATGAAGCCAGTGATTAATGGTTACTGGTATAAGAATTAATTTGGCATGCCAGCAAATGAAAATTATTCTCAGCCTGATCTGCACAGTTTGGATTCTATAAGTAAAATAAGCTATTACCTCCCAAAGAAACAATAATGCCAACTGAAACGTAGGTTTTACAACCTGGTGAAACAAGAGAATTTAAAAAAATGTAATTTCATCTGGGACTTAGTATTCATTTTGAGATTTTAAAAGGATGAATTACCCTCCATTAATATTAGCCATCTTTGGAACATTAATGGAATATATATATGGAATATATATATATATATATATATATATATATATATATAATATATATATATATATATATAGTAAGGAATATATGTATGTATAATGACCATATAATATATATAAGATAGACACAAAACGCTGGAGTAACTCAGCGGGACAGGCAGCATCTCTGGAGAGAAAGAATCGGTGACGTTTCAGGTCGAGACCCTCCTTCAGACTCCTGCTGAATTACTCCAGCATTTTGTGTCTACCTTTGATTTAAACCAGTATCTGCAGTTATTTCCTGCGCATATTATATATATATATATATATAATATATATATGTGTGTGGGGTGTGTGTGTGTGTGTGTGTGTGTGTGTGTGTGTGTGTGTCAAGAGTGTTTTATTGTCAATGTCCCAGATGAAACAATGAAATTCTTACTTGCTGCAGCACAACAGAATATGTAAACATAGTACACTGTAAACAATATGATCACGAGAGAGAGAAAAAATGTTCAGTGTGTATATATACACACACATACTCACAAGTACACACATATCTTCATATAAATACAGTATATACACACACATACTCAAAACACCAACAATAGTAGTGCAATAATCATAATAATAATAATAATAACAATAACAATAACAATAACAATAACAATAACAATAACAATAACAATAACAATAATAATAATAATAATAATAATAATAATAATAATAATAGTCTATTGTAGTTCAGAGCTTATTTGAGGCTGTAGTGTTTAATAGCCTGATGGCTGTAGGGAAGAAGCTGTTCCTGAACCTGGACATTACAGTTTTCAGGCTCCTGGACCTTCTTCACAATAGCAGTGGTGAAATAAGTGTGTGGCTAGGATGGTGTGGGTCTCTGATGATGCTGGCTGCCTTTTTTTGTGTGTGTGTTGCGACTTATTATTCAGTAAGTAGCAAGGGCCTGTTTCCTTTAGCACAAAACAAGGAACATAGGTTTAACAGTATTTGGTTGACTGCACCACTTGCCTACTTGGAAAGATGAGACCGAGGGCAGACCTGGTATTACAAGGTGTGGTTAAGGGCTTGTTCCAACTGCATGCTACTGCATGCGACTAGCGCAACCAAACATGGTGGCTTGAGGCATATGGCCTCGCGGGGCCGGTCCCACTTCCTACTGCGGAGCTGTCTGGAGTTGTGCGGGGCTGGTCCCGACATCATACTCACCAATCAGCTGGACAGGAGGCAGGCCGAATGAATTTGGACGTCGCACAGCGTCGGGCGGTTACGCCATCACGTAACGGCATGACGAGTGGTGACATCATCGCGCAATGCCACGCGCTAGGCTACGTTGTCAAGACGCTGCATACGGCGTCAAGATGCTGTGTACGGATTTGAGGCGCTGTGTATGCCCGTCGAGGCGCTGCATATGGCCACAATGCGGCTGCGGGCTGACAGGCCATTGTCGCGCAGAATTTTTGGACAGTGTCAGTTTTTCGGAGTCCCGCACGATGTTGGGACCAGCCCCGCACAACTCCATAGGCCTCCGGCGATCGAAGTGGGACCGGCCCCGCGAGGCCATACGGCTCAAGCGGCCATGCTAGGTCGTGCTAGGTCAGGCCCTTTAGGCTGATATGTATGAATGGGACAAAACATCTCCTTCGGTGTCGTGAATATGTTATGATTTAATACGGGGCAATGCAGGGAGAAAAGATGAGGTAAGCAAAGGTAAGCTAGCCAAGAATATAAAGGAGGATAGTAAAAGCTTCTTTAGGTATTTGAAGAGGAAACAATTAGTTAAGAATAAAGTTGAACCATTGAAGACAGAAAAAGATTAATTTATTATGGGTAACAAGGAAATGGCAGACGAGGTGAACAGGTACTTTGGATCCGTCTTCACTAAGGAGGACAGAAACAATCTCCCTGATGTACTAGTGCTATTGAGGGGGTGCAGCATAGGTTCACGAGGTTAATTCCCAGGATGGCGGGACTGTCATATGTTGATAGAATGGTGCGGCTGGGCTTGTATAACCTGGAATTTAGAAGGGTGAGAGGGGATCTTATTGAAACATATAAGATAATTAAGGGTTTGGACACGCTAGAGGCTGGAAACATGTTCCCGATGTTGGGGGTCCAGAACCAGTGGCCCCAGTTTAAGAATAAGGGGTAATCCATTTAGAATGGAGATTAGGAAAAACATTTAAACACAGAGATTTGTGAGTCTGTGGAATTCTCTGCCTCAGAAGGCAGTGGATGCTCTCTGGATGCTTTCATGAGAGAGTTAGATAAAGCTCTTAATCATATCGGAGTATGGGGAGAAGGCAGGAACCGGGTACTGATTGTGGATGATCAGCCATGATCAAATTGAATGGCAGTGCTGACTTGAAGGGCCGAATGGCCTACTCCTGCACCTTTTGCCAAATATTATAGTATTACAGACATTGAACTATATCAAATATTGAGACACCAGAAACTGCAAATACTGGAATCTTGAACAAAACACAAAGTACTGGAGGAACCCAACTGGTCAGGCAGCATCTGTACAGGGAATCACCAGGCAATGTTTCTTTCAGATCCTTTCCTCAATCTGAAGAAGGCTCCTGACCCAAAATATCACCTATCCGTTCCCTTCACAGATGCTGCTTTATGCATTGAAATTTCCTAGTACTTGTGTTTTGCTGTTTATCGCACTTTGTGAAACTGGCAATAATTTAGTGATTTCATAAGTGATTGGAGCAGAATTAGCCATTCGGCCCATCATCGTCTTCTCCGCCATTCAATCATGGCTGATCTATCTCTCCCTCCTAACATCATTCTCCTGCCTTCTCCCCATAACCTCTGACACCCATACTAATACGATACGATATGATAGAACTTTATTGATTCCATGAGGAAAATTAATTTGTTATTACTCATAAAAAACACAAAATACATGAAACATGAAAATAAAGTGGCGAGTGATAAGGCCTTGGGGATGTGCAAATATTGAGGAAGATTCAAGAATTAAGAATCTATCTATCTCTACCTTAAATATATCCAGTAACTTGGCTTCCACAGCCTTTTGTGGCAAAATATTCCTCATTCACCACCCTCTGACTAAAGATTTCTATAGTTGCATAATTGAATGGGGAATTCCCCCAACTGTTATCATTACTCCACTGCTCATCCATAATCTATTTGCAGCCTCTACTAATGGAGTCAAGGAAAATCACTTAAACTGCAGTGTATTTAAGCTACCTTTGAATGAATCCAGCTATAAAATAACCTACAAATTCTACTCTTGTTACACTAAGTTGATGTGATATTTTTTATTTGTTTACTAAACCATAATTACATCTTAACAAGCTGTTTTTTTTTTTTTAAAAGTAATGGCTTGGATTTTCACTGTAACATACTCAACATAAATATTTCCAAATATAATGGATTTTAAATATGTTTTGTAAAACTATTTATGGTATTTCAGAATCCATTTCAATCATTTTTTCACATTTTAATCTCCATTTAGTATGCTGTTTAGTGTTCAAAATGTAAACTAAAAGTCATGCGCTTGTTTCTTGATTTGTTACCAGTGAGAATGATTTAATGTGTTGCAGCATCGGGGATGACAGCGGGTTCAGCTGTGACCACACAGACACTCGCGGTAGGGTGAACTACATGATATATTTTATTTACAATGGTAAGAAAGACCAGGACTGCATGGGGCACTGTCCCTCTCCGTCAGAGCGCATGTGTGATGATGCTGGCAATCTCGGGCTTGTCACGGCAGCTCAGTGCTGGTCTTCGAAGGAGGAAGCACAGTAATCTCAGGTTTCTCCCTGCAGTTCACTCTTGCCTCAAGAGGAGGCAATGGCGACTTCTGGTTTATCCTGGCGGCTCAGTTTTTGCCTCTCTATGTGAGCACAATCCCTCGATGGGCAGGAAGAGGCATTGTCGTCTCAGGCTTGCCCCAGCTACTGAGTCTTAGCCTTGGTAGGGAGTCTGGCTGATTGGGATTTGTTTCCCAATGGTCACTCTGTCAGAGATCCAGAGTTCCTCTGTGGAGATGGGAGAAACTTCCAGAAGGACAACTATATCTGCAGCACTCCACCAATCAGGCTGTTATGGTAGAGTGGCCAGATGGAAGCCAGTCCTCAGTAAAAGGCACTTGACAGCCCACTTGGAGTTTGCCAAAAAGCACCTAAAGGACTCTCAGACCATGAGAAACAAGATTCTCTGGTCTGATGAAACCAAGATTGAACTTTTTGGCCTGAAAGCCAAGCGCCACGTCTGGAGGAAACCAGGCACTTGGGCAATACCATTCCTATGGTGAAGCATGGTGGTGGCAACATCATGCTGTGGGGATGTTTTTCAGCGGCAGGAACTGGGAGACTAGTCAGGATCGAGGGAAAGATGAACAGAACATAGTACAAAGAGATCCTTGATGAAAACCTGTTCCAGAAAGTTCTGGACCTCAGACTGCGGCAGAAGTTCACCCTCCAACAGGACAACACCCTAAGCACACAGCCAAGACAACGCAGGAGTGGCTTTATGACAAATCTGGAATGTCCTTGATTTATCACTGGTGGACTCCAATCAAGTTGTAGAAACATCTCAAGATAAACAGGATGCATCTAAGCTCAATTTTGAGTGTCATTGCAAAGGGTCTGAATACTTATGTAAATGTGATATTTCAGTTATTTCCTTTTAATTACGCTGCAAAAATGTCTAAACACCTGTTTTAGCTTTTTTATTATGGGGTATTGTGTGTAAATTGATGATTAAAAAATGAATTTAATCCATTTTAGAATAAGGCGTAACATATCATAATGTTGAAAAAGTGAAGGGGTCTGAATAATTTCTGAATGCAATCATAATTTAAACCATACTTAGATAGTTGGGCTGTAAGACGCTTTGGGTTTAAGAATGATTAAAAATGACACTTTATGAATGCAAGCTTATTTTCATGAAAGTACGATGATTTAATTATTTTCACTATTGGCTCAAGACTCCTGAAAATATACGCTGCATTTGCACTTGCTTATCTGTGAATCAAGTACTAACACTGGGCAACTCTGTCTTGGTGCAAACTTTCATAAGAAAAGTGGCCTGACCTGACTGGCAAAGCTACTGATCAAAAATCCCACAGGAATCCTTTGATGCTGGTTAATTCTCAGCAACAGGCTGTATTGGCCATCAAAACTGCCAAACAGCTTGAATATTTAAAAATGTTTCCGACATTTGCAAACATTTGTAAAACTATTAAAAGTTAAATGCATCATTAAAACAAACCAAATTATTAACAAAATGAAACACAAGCAGCAGATTATAGAATCACAGTCATACAACATGAAATAGGTCCTTTGGCCCAACTCATCTATACTGTCCAAGTTGCTCCATTTAAGTGAGCCCCATTGCCCTTATTTGGTCCATATCCCTCTAAACTTTTCCTATCCATAGGCTATTTGCATACACCAATCTCCCATGAATTGCAAACTGATAAGGGTAAAATAAGCTGCTTTGTGGTATTGAAAGTTGGAAAATTATTATCCAGGATATTAAGGAATACTGTACAGTTCAGATTCATATTCACACCAAGGAATCCATTGCATGTATTACATTAAAACTATTTCATGTGAATAAGTTAACTCAATGAAACCACAATATATAAATGACAGAAACATTTGCAGGTTTTCCTCTCCATTGAAGTGAAAGGACACACTAAACTAATATTGGGTTGGACCCGAGAAATTCAGGAATAGATTACCCAACAACCTTGCTGGGAAAACGTGGAACTTTATTTTAAGCTACTTCACTCCAAAATGAGTACAGGCTTGGAGCAGAGTCAGAGTGACGCTGACAATATACCGTTTATACGTTTGAAACCTCTGTGCTCACACACATGTGTGGAGGTCCACAATCTGCTCATGTTATTGAGGTAAGTGAAGAACTGTTAATTTTTTTTGTGGAGATGCTTGGTCATTAACCTTTATTGCCAAGATTTCCAACATAAACAAACAGCTCAAATGTACATTACCTTAAAAATAACATTGGTATTTTTAAAGCATGATGACTCACCTGATTGTAGGAGATTGCAGCAAATGTATCCCATCACTGGAATATCCACAGTACTTTGGTTATTGTTACAGCAAAAAAATGTGATGCATTTTTGATAACTACTTGACAGTTGCGCAGAGGAGATGTTTAGTTTAGGTTAGTTTAGAGATACAGCATGGAAATATTCATTCACTTAATATAAAGTATTTTTAGAAAGGACAACATTTACTGGTAATCCTTAGCTGGTATTTTAGAGTCAATGACTGGGCAATATAGATACATCCACATTGGTTTGGGTCTGGAATTGCATAAAGGCCAGATGCATTAAACATAGCAAATATACCTTCCAAAGGGCATAGGTGAACCAGTTGCCATTCCAATTGCTTTTTTTTTTTTTTTTTTTTAATTGGCTTCATTTAAATGTCCTGCTTTCTCATTTGAACTATTGTCTCAGGATCATCAGCCCAGTCCTCTGGATTGATGGTACAATAACAACTAACATGCCGATGAGCTCCAGTTACTAATTAATGTCAATGGTAAATGTTATTTTTCCAGAGCATACATGGGCGGTCATACAGAAATATTGCTGCCCTCATCACTTATCTCCCCATGCAATGTCCAATTTACAAAGGGATGGGGTCAGTGTAACAGTGTAACATGGAACTCCAATAAATTCACCCCATGTGAGCCTGTACTGCAGGCAACACGCTCTGTATGCATTTCAAAAACCCAGGGGATACAATGTGCCTGCAGGAATGTGAAAGTGAAGGTTGAAAGCGTGTTTTTGAATTGCAAATGCTTACCTCAGTTTTCAAGCCAGAAGTGTACCCTTGTAATTTGTAAATTGATTTGCGTTGAACTGTGGTAACCGTTAATGGAAGCGTGACAGAGATGAGCAAGAATCCTTCCCATGCAGGCCTGTACTGTAGCAGAACAGAAATATAATGAAAAACTCTATAACCCGTCATGGACATCCAACAAGTCCACAGGAAGTTTCAAAAGTAAAGGATTATTTTCACCCACTGCTAATGTATAGCCATTTGTTTTCAGAAGCGATGAACTGGAGAATTAATAACTATTTTGTGGTATTTAAACTTGTTATATATCAGAGGAACTGATATTTCTTGTAGAGTTTAACTGAAAGAGGTAGCAGCCCTTTGAAGACGTCATCCTGTTCATTATAGGTCAATAGAGTACCAATGAAGACATGAAGGATGCAGCTGCAGTACTCGGGGCTGGTCGTATCATATTATTTTATGGCTTCTTTCCTCCACTGAATCAATAAATCACAAATGTAAGGTTGATGCTTTGAAAGCATACAGCAACACAGATCTATAGAGCAGGACAAAGTGTTGAGAATGCAGAAAAACTGTGTGCAGTTTACACAAAACATAAGGAACAGCAGCAGGAGAGTAAGCCCAGATGCATACTCTGCCATTCAAAGCCCACTCACCACCTCTGTCCTGCATTCACCATATGCCTTGATTTTCTTAATATTTGTAATATTTATGTCTTAATCTCATTGAAATCCTAGATCTGTTCGCAGATGCTCAGTGATTGGAATAATCAAATTAAATACGATTGGGTTTGTGTTATCAGCCACTTGCTCCTTGCTACTACATACTATCCTCATCATCAAACAGAGTAGAGGCCAAGACCATGATATTTGAGATCAGCCTTAACTGTGTACATCAGCGTCAATGGTGATCTGCCCCAGGGGTAACTCCAGTCCTAACTCCAAGTTGTCGATCATGATGCAAAGCACACTTGTCCGATGGGCTTAGACTTTCATGGACCAGTGGCCCCATGGCCCTGCTCTTTGCAAATGCTGCCAAATACATGGTTCCATGAACTCCGTACTGATGACTTTTGAAGAGAGTGCCTCAAATCAGTTGCATGAACTATTAGTCTGAGTCATCTAGTACAGAAATACAGTGGCATGGCAATCAGTGCATCACACTGACAAGAAAATGCCTACTCCTGGAATGTTGGTACAATAACAACTAACATGCCGATGAGCTCCAATTAATAATTAATGTAATTGGTAAATGTCATTTTTCCAGACCATATATGGGCGGTCCTACAGAAATATTGCTGCCCTCATCACTTCTCTCCCCTTGCAATGTCCAAATTACAAAGGGACGGGGTCAGTGGAACATTGGAACATGGAACTCCAATACATTCACCCCATGTGAGCCTGTACAGAACTTCATATTTCCTTTCAGCTGCAAATCTCCCTTAAGGGGCAGAAGACTGGGTGGCGCCACAGGTGAAGTCAATTTGGTGTAAGAAATATAGCATATATTCCATCTCACCACTGCCAAGCACTGGTATAGTTGTGCATGGCCTTGTAGGTGTAGGGGCTAAGTTTGAAGAAGTGGCACCAAATTTGTAACAATTCACAGCCATGGTGAACTAAGATATAGTTGTAATTAAGGAGCAAAAATACACTGCCAATTCAGTGCCTCCAATTGGGGTTCTTATTCTTGCAACACCTGCAAATAATAACATACTAGACTACGTGGGACCCGTTGGGTCCCAGGTTCACACGGGAGGGCTGGGCCCCCAACGCAATATTCCACCTCTCCACCAATTCCAATATTGGTGGCCAGGGGGGGGGGGGGGGGGGGGGGGGGGGGGGGGGGGGGGGGGGTGGTGGGGGGGGGGGGGGGGGGGGGGGGAAGGAGGAGGTTCAGGAGTGCTAGCATGGGTGTTGTGGGTCAAGTCATGTCAAGCACAGTGTGTGCAGGGTCAACAATCCATTTCAATCCATTTCAAGTCAAGTCAAGCACAGGGCAGGTGGGTCCGGCCAACAATACAATCCATTTGCTTTCATTTCAGGTGAGGTCAAGCAAAGCAAAGGCAAAGCAAAAGTTAAAGCACACGGCAGGCGAGGTCAGCCAACAATACAATCCATTTGCTCTCATTTCAGGTGAGGTCAAGCAAAGCAAAGCAAAGGCAAAGCAAAAGCACAGGGCAGGCCAAACAACTAATTTCATTTCCATAACCATTTCAATTTCAAGCACAGGGTAGGCCAAACAACTATTTTCATTTTGCTTGCAATCATTTATTGCAAGCAAATTAAGGGTTAACAAATCATCATTCATTGCAAGCACATTGTTGGCTAACAAATCATTTATTACAAGCGCATGAAGGGATTAACCACATGAAGCACATAACCACATAAAGCGCATAAAGCACATAAAGGATAGACTCACAGTTCAGTAGACTCACAGCAGAATCAGATTGTGGCCTCTCCCTTGCGATCTTCCAGAGTGACTGACCCACATCCAGGCATCCAGGCATCCAGTGTGTTCCCCCCCCCCCCCCCCCCCCCCCCCCCCCCGGACCCCCGGACCCCCGGAAGGGCATTACCTTCATTGTGGTAATTGACAGGCGAGAGGACCAATCAGTTGATCTCTAGGTTTTTTTAACTAGATTTTTAAAAGTTTTTATTTTTCATCGACTGGAAAAATCCTTGGGGCTGCTCAGCCGAGGACTGTGAACAAGATGGCCAAAAATCATAGCAATATATGGTAGCGCTTTTTCTAAAATCAATATAGGGTGCAGACAGGGAGTGGTCAAGATGAGACACAGGGAGTGGTCAAGATAATTCCCTGCATAAATGCTTCCTGAGCCGTTGTGTGCCTCCAGCATCCTGCTTGTTATTTTCTGCAAATTCCAGCATCTGCAATCTCTGGCATCTTCATTTAATCGGAGTGATATCAGAGAGGATTTCTAGTTCTACAGAGATGTTCTATGGGCCAGGAGCAATGCAAGTCACCTGCTTCAGATAAATGTCATCAAACTATCTTATCCAATCTCCCCACACACAGGGCAAACCTTATAAATGGGAAAAATGACTTTTATCACTGTGATCAAATCGAGCTGCTGGTGGTATTCTATGGGGCAGGTAGCATCAGTGGAGGAAAGTAGACAGTCAGCATTTTAAATCAGGACTTGATCCAGATGAAGCTACTCAACCCAAGACTTTGACTGTCCATTTCCCTCCATGAATGTTTCCTGGGACGTTGTGTGCCTCCAGCAGCTTGCTTGTTATTTTCTGCCAGTTCCAGCATCTGCAATCTCTGGCATTTCATTTAATTGGAGTGATATCAGAGAGGAATTCTAGTTCTACAGAGAGCATGGAGAAGTTTTGATTGTTTACTTTAGAGTGGAGAAGGTTAAATGGAATTATATTAACCCCCTAAATAAATATCCAAACCTGTGGCATTCTTCATATGCTGCACTTGTTGTCCAATATCAATATCTCCCAGGGGATTAACAAAAATAACTGTCTGGAGTCATGAAAGAATAGAGGCCATCTTAGCACAACAGCAGTCTGTTCTGCCCATTATACTTGAGTCAGCAATCAGGCAGAGCTATCCATTTACAACAGCGTTCAAAGATTCTTTAATGGAACTAATGTGCTTTAAGACATTCGGAGAGGTGCTACAGAAATGCAAATATTTTCTCTTCTTTCTTTGCACCAATTCTTAGCTCTTTAATAGGTTTTCCCTTCAAGCATTTATTTTCACTGTCGTTCATGAGCAAACGCAAAGAAAAGATGTTTTATTGGTTCATAATATCCATGAAAAAGAACACTGATGATCACAAACCAGAGTTGGCAAGATCTGTGATGCCAATAGAATTAAGTTATGCCCCTATAAAATGAAAGAGTATGAACAATTACTTAGTAATTGTTTGGAATGTTGTTTTGAAATAGTACGTTAAAAAGAAGGACTTGCATTTAAATCGCAGTTTACCTTTGAGAAACTTTCTAAATAGCCTCCCACCTGTTTGTAATATGCTGTCTCTGCTGCCATTTACATACAATGGAGCTGACTTGCAAACAACAAGCTCCTTACAAGCTGCAATGAGATGAAATGTTGAGTAATATGTTATTATTTGAGAGATTAATAATTAGAACACTTGGAAGCTGGCAGATGTTCTATTAAGTTTACCAAGAGATGCTGTCCTTTTATCGGTGCTCCATTGAGAGCATACTAACATACTGTGTATGCGTGTGGTACACCAGCTGCACAGCGGCTCAGAGGAAAGCGCTCCAGAGGGCCATTGACAACGCCCAGAGGATTGTCGGCTGCTCTCTCCTTACCTTGGAGGACTTACACAGTTCCCGCTGCACCAAAAAAACCCAGAATATCATAAAGGACATTTCCCACCCCGGACACTCCCTGTTTGAACTGTTGCCGTCAGGCAGACGGTACAGATCTACAAGGACAAGGACAAATAGACTAAAAAACAGTTTTTACCCCACTGCTATAAAAGCTCTAAATGTAGCCGCCAAGGAACGCAGGGGCGATACAGACTAAGGGACTGTGGTACACTGTGGAATCGACAGAAGGATGGAGGGTTGGGTGTGTATGCGTGCTTTGTTCGTGATATTTATTTAGTTGTTTATCTTTATTATTTTAAATTGTATGTATCGCTAGCTTTTAGAAATGTTTGAATGGTGCACTGACTGGCTGACATTTTAAATTTTGTTGTACATGGTTCATGTTACAATGACAATAAAGAAACTATATTCTATTCTATTCTATTCTATTCTAGATCTTTCACCTATCCCTAAACCTGCAGGCTGAACCTTGCCATAACATTTCATACAAAAAAGTCTGTACCTCCCTACTGTGCCACCTCAGTATTGCGCTATCATCTGAGGCTGGCTGGCAGACAACTGGCTGCTCTGTAGCGAACCGCAGGATAGTTTTGGAAATATAAGAATCTACAGATGCTGGAACCTTGAGCAGAATGCTGGTGGTAATCAGTGGGTCAGGAAGCAGCTGCTAAGGGAATGGACACGTGACGTTTCATAGAACAGCACCTGAACAGGCCCTTCGGTCCATGATTTCTGTGCCACACAATGCCAAGGTCAACTCTTATCTGCCTGTACATAACCCATATCTCTGCAAATCAATATGCCTCTCCAAATGTTTTAAACATTCCATTAACATTTCTGCTATCCCAGCAGTGTGTTCTAGGCTCTCACCACCATTGCATAAAAAAACGTGCCCCGCACATCTCCTTTAAACTCTGTCCTTCATACTTTAAAGCTATGCCTTATGGTATTTGAACTTATCATAATGGGGAAAAAATGACTGTCTATCCTGTGTTTCCCTCTCATAATTTTATATACTTTAATTTTATCTCCCCACAACCTCTGCCGTTTCAGAGAAAACAATCCAAGTCTGTTCGACCTCTCCCTGTAGCTAATATCCTTAATCCAGGCATTATTCTGGTAAACCTCCCCTGCACCCTTTTCAAACTTTCCCCATCCTTCCTGTAGTGGGGTGACAGGATGACTTCCTGACTTTTACATTCAATGCCCTGACCTATGCAAGCAAGCATGCCATATACCTTCTTTGTCACTCTGTCTAGTTGCAAAATTTATTTCAATGGTCATGCCATTTGTTCTGTATTTCCCGCTTAACCTCCCAAAATGCAACATCTCACAATTTCTCAGATTAAACTCCATTTGTCATTTATCTGCTGTGAGTCTACTGAAAAGTCCCAGCACAAGATCCCTGCAAAACACCACTGTTCAAAGATCTCCAACCTGAATATTGTCCTTCCACCACAACCCTCTGTTTTCTATCAGTAATCCAGTTATGAACTCAGTCGAGACCCAAAACATCAACAATTTGGTTCCTCCAGAAATGTTGCCTGACCCGCTGAGTTACTCCAGCATTTTGTGTCTCTTAGTTTATGTTTTTTGTTAATTTTATGCATCAAATTATTTTGAAATGTAAAAGGAAACAAAAAAACAAAAAAAAGAGGTTTGCTGAAAAAGAGCAAAGGGAAGGAAGGCCTTTGATAAGTCCAGTGTTGGAGTCACAGCTTCCAGATGATGACTTGATTCCTGATCACCACTGATGCCTTGCTTGCCTTGTGGAATGGCCATAGTAGTGAAAGTTGAAGAAAGTATTAACATTGTGAGGAGCTTCAGGAATGGGTCTGATCATGCATAATTTGTTCTAATATCCTGGATCCTTCATTGAACCTCTGGAGTAAAATACAAAGCCGAAATCTTCTGTGTCAGTGATATGAATCAAACCAATTGCAATGAGCAGTCACTTAAGCTACTAACACTGGAGAACATTTTCAGTGCTCTCAAAATGTCACTGTAATTTTGGTGGACATTTGTGTAAAAGGCCATTTATCCTGAAAATCTCCTGCTTGAGCTCTATTCTGTTAGAGCCACAATTATACACTAAATTTTTCAGTGACTTAGATGTTCAGAAAGAAAGCCATAGATCAGATTCTACTGACTACCTAGAGATATATGGCATCATAAGGAAGCACTAAATTCTAAAGAGATATTAATGGATGCTGTCTATGCTCAAAGGAGTGGCAAATGAAATCTTGTGAACCTGAAATCTATTGTTTAGCAAATCTGACCATGTACTTTAGGCCTAAAAAGTTTTAAATAATGTACTATCACAACATTTAAAAGACATTTGGACAGGTACACGGATGGGAAAGGTTTTTAAAGATATGGGCAAACATAGGCAGGTAAATGGGGCATTTAGGTCAGCATTAGTAAGTCAGGTCAAAGGGCCTGTTTCCATGCTGTATGACTTTAATGTACTTTCTAAATGGTAGGAGGTGGAAAATTCAAAGTGATGAAAGTCAAAATATGTAACTCATTAAAATGTCACAGAGACACATATAAAATACTCCAAGAAACTAATGAGGTATTGGCCTTTACATATTGAGGATTGAAGTGCAAGGTATTCACATTACAGTTTTATAAAGCACAGTTCCAAGTCAATTTCACATGCTTTCATTTGATGCAGTAACCTCCTAGTAGACATTGTCAAATGTCATCTGAATATCCCAGTACACAACATCTGCCAGTTATATCCTCAGGAAACTTTAGTTGTTTGTCAAAAATAATTTCACTTTCATTAATTCAAGTTGGCATTGTCAAATCCCTTTGAAATTTTCTAAATCCTATGATATCCTTTATAAGGTATACTGACATATTTCCTACTTCTGATGTTGGGCTAACCAGTCTAAAGATCTCTTTTGTATCTTCCCCTCCTTTTTTAAATATTGGGGTCATATTTTAGTCCCTTCAATCTACCAGAATCATTCCATTATCTATAAATAATCTATTTAGTAAATTGGAAGATAATAACCAATGTACTCATGGCCTTTTCTTGTAGGACTCTTAGATACAAAATATATCAATATTGTCAATCAGCTTTCAGTGCCATCGATTTCTCATTTGGCACTAATTTCTTTTAATTCTGCCTGCTTATTTGACTTGAATTCCCAGCATTTCGTGAATGTTACCTGTGTCCTCTTATCTGAAGGCAGAACCAAATTACTTATTTCATTGCATTGCCAATTCTGACAAAAAGAGACCTACTTTTGTTTAATTAATCTCTCTCTTTTTGCATACTTGTAGTAGCTTTTAAAATCTTATTTCCCTTATAGGTTTCCTCAAATACTTTATCTTCCCTCTATTAACCAAAGGCAAAGGTCATGAAAAGTAGAGCTATGTGATACGGTTTGTAGATCTTGCCATTCTTCACTTATCAATGCAAATTTATTCTATAAATATCACATGTTATACACTTTCAAAACTGCTTTGTAATTGTGGGATTAGCACAATGCTAACAAAAATATTTTGGCATTGATGATAGGATAAAATAAAATGAAAAATTATGAAAGTACACAGTAAGTCAGGCAGTCTCTGTGGAGGAAGAAATAGAGTTAACATACCAAATCAACAACCTTAGAAGTGGGAAGGAGACAATGCAAACTTTAAATAGCAGAGAGGGGGGAGGGTGAAGTGTTCCCATTATTCTCACCTTCCAACCCTGCAGCCTCCACATTTATTGGATTCATTGGATAGTCCTTTATATGTTATGATAACTTCAAAGTTGCCACCAGGCACATCTACTACTCTCTCAGTTTTCAGCTTTCCGAAGGGATTGTTCCTCCGTGATATTCCGTCCACTTTTATATTCACACCTACAACCACGAGTGTGGAGGAAGGAACTGTAGATGCTGGATTCAAACTGAAGATAGACACAAAAAGCTGGAGTAACTCATTTTGCCTGACTTGCTGTGTATTTTCAACAATTACCGTGTTATTTCATATTGGTAACAACTGTAATTTTTTGTTTTGCCATATGGAAGGATTATTGTGAATGATGTTCAAATGTACTGTTAGCCAATGGTTTCTGAGAAATATGAACATCACAATTCTTTGGTTACATGTATTTTGTATTGGAGAACAGTCTTGAAGGTTGAATAAAAGTTTGGAGAATAATATTCTGACAGGCATTGCCCTCCTTTTGTATTAGCTATCCTTCCCTTGTTCTGACTATGGTTGCCAGCCTATAAAATAGAATTCTGAATTGTGAAGTATAAAAATACAATTCCTTTGGGAAGGGGCACTGTATTATGCTTCCTGCATGAACCTTCTCACCCAACTAAACCTGCACTGGGTCTTTAGCAATCCTAAAATATCCCATCCTCCACTCCTATCACTGAAAGTCCTGCACTTACTTCAGTTTCGAGTATTTATCTATTTTTGTTCTTGAAAGATGTCTCAACAGCAAAGCATTCCTTGTTCAAACAACATTAGGATACTCCTCATCTTTCATAGAGAGATGGAAAATAGGTGCAGGAGTAGGCCATTTGGCACTTCGTGCCAGCACCGCCATTCAATATGATCATGGCTGATCATCCAGAATCAGTAAACCGTACCTGCTTTCTCCCCATATCCCTTGATTCTGTTAGCCCTAAGAGCTATATCCCACTCTCTCTTGAATACATCCAGTAAATTGGCCTCCACTGCCTTCTGTAGTGGAGAATTCCACAGATTCACAAATCTCTGGGTGAAAATTTTTTTCCTCATCTTAAATGCTTACCCATTATTCTTAAACTGTGACCCCTGGTTCTATAAATAGCTTGTTCCAAGCTCCCCCCCAGTCTAGTTTCAGTCAATAAAATACTGAATCAAGCACTTGAGCAACTAAACTTCATTTTGGATAACACAACAACAGTTCCTCTATACAATACCTAACCACCACGGGTTCGATTCTTGTATCTGTTTGGCCAAGCCCTTCTAGCCTCGTGCAAGCAGAGACACTCCAAAAGGTCACACAGTCCCAAGCGTTCTACCAAAAGATTGACCAAGGACCTCGTGGGGGCTGTCTTTTAAAGGTCCCCGAACCTTCAGGGGGCCAAAGCACATGGGGGTGGTACCTGTACAGTCCAATAACACATATCAATTACAACAGTACATGAGTGACAGTTCCCAAACCCAATAACCCATTAATACATTGTATTTGAAAGGAGCTTCTAGAAGGAAGCCAACATAGATGAATTATGCAACACGTGCCTTGGGATTCAGATAACCTAGTCAAGACATAACATTTCAATCAATCATCAACTAACACAGTAATGGCCCTGTCCCACGGTACGAGTTCATTCCAAGAGTTCTTCCGAGTTTAAAAAAAATCAAACTCATGGTAAGCACGGAGAATGAATGTAGTGGATACGTCAGAGCTTGGGGACGTCTCTTAGTGGCTTGTAATGCTAACGGCAGTTCCTCGGGAAGACTCGCTAATGGCAGGAAAGCTCGGGAAGACTCGTGAAGATTTTTCAACGTGTTGAAAAATGTCCATGAGAGCCCCGAGTACCGACGAGCAGCCATTACTGTAAATCTCCGAGTTCGAATCAGGGCAAACTTGGGAGAACTCCTCGAATGAACTCGTACCATGGGACAGGGCCATAAAGCTTTGCAACATTATTTACAATATGTTTACCTGGTTTGCATTGATCCAATTAGCTCTATGCATTTCACACTTCATTGAAAGACTTTTGCAGATGTCCTATTCTTTCTCTGCAGCACTGATCTGGGCCACAGACATACTGGCACCATTCAGCAGCTTAACTCAGTTCTGCAAAGACACATTTAACTTGACCAAAATGGCCTAGCTTTTAATCCAAATCAGAATTTGTGGCCTTTACAGTAGCTGCAGCTACGAATTAAGACCAAGTGTTGGGCCTCTAACCCAGGAAAGGGCTTCTAACCCAACCCCAGCAGGGCCTCTAACCCAACCCTGGTTTTATGAGCCTCTAACCCAAAGGAGCGCGATCACCCCTCTGTGCTTTCTAGACTCTGTTCTATGATCTTGTTGGGTCAATTTCCCAAGTCCGCGAATGATCGCTCTGTTCCGACTCGCGAAGTGCCGAAAATTAATGTGCAAACCGCACCGTGGTGCCGATTTCTGTACTCGCAATCAGGAACTGCTCAACACCCTTAATTGCAAACTTGTGTTTGAGGGTCCGTTGCGATCCCAGACGAGCCCCGAATGTAAATAGCTTGTTCTAAGTTCCCCAAGTCTAGTTTCAGTCAATGCAACTAAACTTTATGTAGATGGTTATGCATGCAACCATATATGTAACTACCTCATTAGCATATCGTCCCTCCCACATTCTATAGTATAACTGTAGTCTCTGCATGTTCCCTCCCTGTTAGGTTCCAGTACGTGTGTAGACCAGTTGTGGTTAGTACTGGAACGTGTGTTATTAGTGTTTGAATAAAGACCTAGTTAAAGGACTGTGGACAACGTCTAGTTTCCTTTACATGGTGTCAGACCCTGTAAATCTGCGCCTCTGTTTATTGTTTTTTTTTTTATTCATTTATCTTGTAAGTGTGTGCAAGGATGGCTTCGTCGTGTCGCAAGCCTTCCCCGTTAGTTTTTGATGCTGACATCGCGGAGCGATGGGAGACGTTTGTAATGGACTACAATCATTATGTGAACATCGCACACCACAATGACTCTCCTGCTCTCAGAGCATCCTTGCTGCTGAATCTCGCTGGTCCGGATGCCATGAGGAGGGCTAACTCGTTTGAATACCGTCCAGCAGTCCTGGACGCGGCTGACCAGGTTGTAGAGCCTGCTGAATCTCCTAACGACCCTGCCTGTCTACTGAGAAAGTTTACGGAGATCTGTGACCTGCCTTCAAATCGTATCTTGGAGCGAACACGTTTGTTCTCCCGCAAGCAGCAGCCTGGGGAGCCGGTGGAATGTTTCATTGCTGACCTCCGTCACCTGTCGCAGCGCTGTCGTTTTGGTGAGTTACGTGACGAGCTCACGCGGGACATACTGGTTAATGGAATGCTTGATCAAAAGCTGCGAACTGATTTAATGCGGAAACCTGACCTCACGTTAAATGAAGCTGTGCATGCCTGCAGGCTAGCTGAGGTCGTTACTCCGGTCAGTGGGGAGAGAGGTTCTGGGAACTGCACCATCGCTGTGGCTACTCTGTCCGTGCCATGAAGGGCACCTAGCAATTCCAGACCACAGTTTCGCCCCCAGTTTGTCCCCCGCCCCCAGGGTGCCAGAAAGTGCTCTAATTGTGGGTATGGTCACTTGCCACAGGCTGCTTGTCCTGCTATCGGAAAAGCCTGTAACTACTGCAGAAAGCTTAACCATTTCGCATCCGTTTGCCGTTCCCATGGGAACGTGGCTCAGCCACGTCGCCAGGTGCTCAACAATCTCCAAAGGATCGACAATGTCCTTGATTCTCAGCTCGAAGAGGATTCCGCCCTCGAGTCTGACTCCAGCATTTCGATGGGGGATGCTAGTGTTTACGCTCTGCTGCACAACCAGACTCGCCTCCCCGATCCATCGGTGCTAGTAACTGTCAATAACAAGACCTTCACAGCGAAATTGGATACTGGAGCGAAAGTCTCTGTTATTTCAACAAAGCTCTTCCACAAGATAAGGAATAATGAGCAACTGTCTGCTGATCGATCGGTGCTGAGAGCCTACGGTGGGGAGGAGTTGACTCCTGTGGGGAGGGTAACTTTCCACTGCAAGCTACAGAAGACATCTCGTGATTTATCGTTTTTTGTTTTGGACTGTGATTGTGTGCCTCTGCTAAGTAATCAGGCTTGCCAGGATCTGGGCCTGGTCGCATTTGACAGTACTGTCCATGAGGTGCGGGTAAAGTTAGACCCCGTGTCCGAATACCCCGATCTTTTCGATGACAAGTTGGGGAAGCTACCCCTCGTGTACAAGATTGCCATTGACTCATCTGTCACCCCAGTGTGCCGTCCGTCTCATAGGGTTTCGTTTGCAATGAAGGACAAGGTTAAAGCTATGCTGGACAAAATGGTGAACCTGGGGGTCCTGGAAGCTGTCAGCGAGCCCACCAGCTGGGTGTCCACCATGGTCGCAACCATGAAGAAGGGCAAGAACGAGATTCGGGTCTGCATCAACCCGAAGGACTTGAATACTGCCATCAAGAGACCACACTACCCTATGCAGACTGTCGAGGATGTAGCTGCCCAGGTGGGCCAAGCCACCGTGTTTTCTGTTCTTGATGCCAGAAGCTCCTTCTGGCAGATTCCTCTGCACAGCAAGTCGTCCGACCTCACTACTTTCGCCACGCCTTTTGGGAGGTACAAGTTCCTCAGAATGCCTTTCGGGATTAGCTCCGCCAGCGAGGTTTTCCAGCGCTCCATGGAGCAGTTGTTAGCCGGGTTCCCATGTGCCATCATTGTCGATGACATCCTTGTGTACGGCCGGGATGTCGAGGAGCATGACCGTAATCTCCGCCGGGTACTCGACCGTGCTCGTCAGATAAACCTCAAGCTGAATCCCTCCAAGTGCCGGTTCCGCCTGTCTGAGGTCTCTTACGTCGGTCAAATTTTCACCTCTCGGGGTCTGAAGCCCGACCCTGCCAAGACTACGGCTATTTCAGAGTTTCCTGCCCCTGTTGATGTTGCAGGTCTGCAAAGGTTTCTCGGGATGGTGAATTATTTGGGCAAGTTTATCCCGCGCCTCAGTGAACTGAGTGCGCCGCTGCGCCTTCTGACCAAGAAGGAAGTTGCCTGGTCTTGGAGCCCACAACACCAACTGTCTTTTGACGTTTTAAAAAAGCAGCTGATTGACACTCCAGTACTGCGATTCTTTGACCTCAAGCTGCCGATTGTCGTGACCTGTGATGCTTCCCGTTTTGGCCTCGGTGCTGCCTGCATGCAGCTCTGCGAAGGTGATTCTCTGCTGCCTGTCTCGTTTGCTTCTCGCACAATGACTGACATGGAGCAGAGGTATGCTCAAATCGAGAAGGAGCTCCTGGCTGTGGTGTTTGCCTGTTCGAAGTTTAGGGATTTTCTTTACGGTGTGCGGTTCACAGTCGAAACGGACCACCAGCCGCTGGTTACCATACTTAATAAGCCCATTCATGCTGCCCCGGCCCGTTTGCAGCGGATGATGTTACAGCTGCAACGCTTTGAGTTTGACATAGTGTACAAGAAGGGCACGGAAATGCATGTTGCTGATGCCCTGTCGCGGGCGCCTTTGTCCTCCTGTGTACAGCATCCATATGAACAATCTGATCTGCATGTCCTCAACGTGAATTTCGTCCCGTCGAAGCAGTTGCAAACACTGATTGAGCACACCGCTGCTGACTCTGATTTTCAGCAGCTGTCTGCTGTTATTCTGCGTGGTTGGCCCTGCAAGCCACACTCCCTGCCTGATGCCGTGAGGCCGTTCTTCCTTGTTCGGGACGAGCTTGTACTTCGGGATGGTATTGTCATTAAGGGTCACAAAGTGGTTATTCCTGCCTCGTTGTATGATGCCTACTATACTGCTGCACACTCCGGGCACCCGGGTGCTGACGCCACCGTTGCACATGCCCAGGGGCAATACTATTGGCCTGCTATGGCCAAGTACATCAAGGCTCGGGTTGCTGCGTGTGCTGCTTGCAACTCCATGGCCCCTCACCATCAACGACAGCCCCTGCTACAACAGCCGGCACCTGAAATGCCCTGGTCTTCGCTGGCCGCCGATATCTTTGAGTGGCGTGGGAAGAACTATCTGGTACTTGTTGACTCATATTCATCTTGGTTTGATGTGGACCTTCTTCCCACCATCACCTCGGAGATGGTCATCAGTAAGCTGCGCCGTCACTTTGCCACGTTTGGATCTCCAGTGAAGCTACAAACTGACAACGGCCGGCAGTTCACTAGTGCTGAATTCGCTGCCTTTGCGACTAAGTGGAACTTTGCCCATTACACTAGCAGCCCGGAATTCCCTCAGAGCAACGGGCTGGCAGAACGTGCTGTGCGCAGTGCTAAGACTTTGTTGGAACAGTCTCGTTTATCAAATTGTGATTTTTACCAAGGACTTTTGAATTTGCGTAATGTTTCTCGCGATGGGGTTTTGGGTTCTCCTGCCCAACGGCTCATGTCTCGCGTCCTCCGTCCTCCTATGCCTATTTCTCAACAATCCCTGACTCCTGTGGTTCGTTCCCCTGAGGCGGTCCACCGCGGCATCTCTCATCGCCATGAGATCCAGCGTCGGTCTCATGACAAGTCTTGTCGTCCTCTGCCTTCCCTCTCCGCGGGCCAGGTGGTTCGCATGCAAACTACTACCGGTTTTTCCAGGCTTGCTACTGTTGTAGGGCTGGCTGACTCCCCTCGCTCCTACTTGGTGGATTACGAGGGCACTGTATATCGTCGCAGTCGCCAGCATTTGCGTGCTGTCCGTGAGCCTCCTCCACCGATCCCTTTCCCGTCCACATCCACTCCTTTACCTGTTTCTCCCCCTCGGGCTATCCCATGTGCCCCTGCTGTCATTCCTGCGCCTACCCCACCTGCTCCTGTGAAACCTGATTTCGGCTCTCCTGTTCTTTCCCCACGGTCTTCTCCTGTCAGTTCTCCTTCTTCGTCCTCCCTTTCTAGTTCGTCTTTGGCCTCGCCGGTTTCTAGTCCCCGACCTGAGTTACTGCCTGTTCCGTCCCCCCGATCTTCGCTGCCTTTGCCTTTGGGAGAGGGGAGTGAGGGTGGTGTACGGACCCGGTCTGGCAGAGTTGTGCGGGCCCCTGATCGGTATGGTGATTATGTTTAGTTTGAGATGTTCACTGACCATAATTGTTATTATGTGCAGGTCTGTATAATTGCCTGCTGCTGCTGTTTATCTTACGGGAAGGGATGTAGATGGTTATGCATGCAACCATATATGTAACTACCTCATTAGCATATCATCCCTCCCACATTCTATAGTATAACTGTAGTGTCTGCATGTTCCCTCCCTGTTAGGTTCCAGTACGTGTGTAGACTAGTTGTGGTTAGTACTGGAACGTGTGTTATTAGTGTTTGAATAAAGACCTAGTTAAAGGACAATGGACAACGTCTAGTTTCCTTTACACTTTATTTTGGATAACACAACAACAGTTCTCCTATACAATACCTATCCCACCGTGGGTTCAATCCTTGTATCTGCTTGGCCAAGCACTTCTTGCCTCATGCAAGCAGAGACACTCCAAAAGTTCCAAGCTTTCTTCCAGACGATCGACCAAGAACCTCATGGTGGTGCCTTCTATAGGTCCCCGAACCTTTAGGGGCTGAACCACATGGGGGTGGTCTCTGTACAGTCCCTAACCCAATAACATAGTAACTAATACAGTGTATTCGAAAGGAGCTTCTAGAAGGAAGCCAACATAGATGAATAATGCAACATGTGCCTTGGGATTCAGATAACCCAGTCAAGACATAACATTTCAAACAATCAACAACTAACACGGTAAAGCTTTGCAACATTATTTACAATATGTATACCTGGTTTGCATTGTTCCAATTAGCTCTATGCATTTCACACTTAATTGTAAGACTTCTGTATATGTCCCATTCTTTCTCTGCAGTGTTTATCTGGGCCACAGACATACTGGCACAATTCAGCAGCGTATCTCAATTCTTCAAAGGCACATTTAACTTGACCAAAATGGTCAAAATTCCGGTGAATATAAGCCCAGTCCATCCATTCTTTCATCGTATTTCAGTCCTGACATCCCGGGAATTAACCTGGTGAACCTACGCTGCACTACCTCAATAGCAAAAATGTCTTTCCTCAAGTTAGGAGACCAAAACTGCACACACTACTCCAGGTGCAGTCTCACCAGGGCCCTGTACAACTACAGTAGGACCTCCTAGCTCCTATACTCAAATCCTCTCACTATGAAGGCCAACATGCCATTAGCTTTCTTCATTGCCTGCTGTGCCTGCATGATTCTATGTAGTAACAATTTTAAATTGATGACCATCATATTAATGATCTGGATGAGGGAATTGAAGGCAATATCTCCAAGTTTGCGGATGACCCTAAGCTGGGGGGCAGTGTTAGCTGTGAGGAGGATGCTAGGAGACTGCAAGGTGACTTGGATAGGCTGGGTGAGTGGGCAAATGTTTGGCAGATGCAGTATAATGTGGATAAATGTGAGGTTATCCATTTTGGTGGCAAAAACGGGAAAGCAGACTATTATCTAAATGGTGGCCGATTGGGAAAGGGGGAGATGCAGCAAGACCTGGGTGTCATGGTACACCAGTCATTGAAGGTAGGCATGCAGGTGCAGCAGGCAGTAAAGAAAGCAAATGGTATGTTAGCTTTCATCGCAAAAGGATTTGAGTATAGGAGCAGGGAGGTTCTACTGCAGTTGTACAGGGTCTTGGTGAGACCACACCTGGAGTATTGCGTACAGTTTTGGTCTCCAAATCTGAGGAAGGACATTATTGCCATAGAGGGAGTGCAGAGACGGTTCACCAGACTGATTCCTGGGATGTCAGGACTAACTTATGAAGAAAGACTGGATAGTCTTGGTTTATACTCTAGAATTTAGAAGATTGAGAGGGGATCTTATAGAAACTTACAAAATTCTTAAGGGGTTGGACAGGCTAGATGCAGGAAGATTGTTCCCGATGTTGGGGAAATCCAGGACAAGGGGTCACAGCTTAAGGATAACGGGGAAATCCTTTAGAAACATAGAAACATAGAAATTAGGTGCAGGAGTAGGCCATTCGGCCCTTCGACCCTGATCATCCAACTCAGTATCCCGTACCTGCCTTCTCTCCATACCCCCTGATCCCCTTAGCCACAAGGGCCACATCTAACTCCCTCTTAAATATAGCCAATGAACTGGCCTCAACTACCCTCTGTGGCAGAGAGTTCCAGAGATTCACCACTCTCTGTGTGAAAAAAGTTCTTCTCATCTCGGTTTTAAAGGATTTCCCCCTTATCCTTAAGCTGTGACCCCTTGTCCTGGACTTCCCTAACATCGGGAACAATCTTCCTGCAAAACCGAGATGAGAAGAACTTTTTTCACACAGAGAGTGGTGAATCTCTGGAACTCTCTGCCACAGAGGGTAGTTGAGGCCAGTTCATTGGCTATATTTAAGAAGGAGTTAGATGTGGCCCTTGTGGTTAAGGGGATCAGGGGGTATGGAGAGAAGGCAGGTACGGGATACTGAGTTGGATGATCAGCCATGATCATATTGAATGGCGGTGCAGGTTCGAAGGGCCGAATGGCCTACTCCTGCACCTAATTTCTATGTTTCTATGTTTCTATCATCTTTGATTCCCAGCGCAGAAGTGTCATTCTCTATTCACCTCAATGAAACCACTTGTCCTTTGTTACTCCTTTAGAAGTTTTATGTCTCAAACTTCTTCTATTAAGGTCAGGTATCTCTTCTGGCACCATAGTGCTATAGCTCAGGCACTTGATTCTGTCTAACTTGCATATCCTTTCTATAGCAGAGTGTTCAAGTTTGATAGGCTCCACTGGATAAGCACTCAGTTTATGCCTCTTTCTTTCATCTTACATTTCATGATAACTTTCATTACCTGTAAACAGTTTGGTACAAAATGATTGGAGCAAATTACAAATTCGAAGGACAACAGGAGCAACAGTGTACACCTCCATCATTTCATGTTGCTGACCAGAGACTGGTACCACTTTGATAGTCCAAGGCTATTTTATTCGCCAAGTATGTTTTGCAAGATACGACGAATTTCACTGGCCAGGTCAGTCATACAATTAAAAGCAACACTCAAAAACACATTTTAACATAAACATCCACCACAGTGACTCCCACAAATTCCTCACTGTGATGGAAGGTGAAATAAATTTCAAGTCCTTCCTTTTGTTCCTCCTTGGTCGGGGGCCTCGACCACTCCGTTGACGGGCCGGTCTTGACTTCCGTAGCCGGCGGCGTTCAGGCCCTCCATCAAGGCTTTCAGCTCCTGCAACTCAGGTCCCTCTCTCGGAAGATCTAACCTCATGTCGGGGCTGGTCGAACCTTCTGCAGCGTTGGAGCTCCCGACTAGCCTCTCCCGAGACTGCGAGTCCTTGATGGTATGCCCGCAGGCCATGGTGGGACTCACGACAGTGCAAGGAGGCTTCCAGCTCCAGCGATGGTAGGCCGCAGTTCTCGGAGAATGTTATCCGAAAAATTGATCACATCTCCGGGAAGGTAGGAACTTGACAAAAAGTTTCCCCCGATTCCCCCACCCCCCCCACATAAAACAAATTGAAGAACATTAAAACAAACTTTTAACAAATGCTAAAAATAACAAAAAGATTAAAAAAAAGAACAGACTGCCGGCAGGGCTGCCATCTCCCCGGCGCCCCTGGTGGTCTTCTTACCTTTCTTTCAAAACATCCCAAAGCACTTGAAACCTGGTACAGTATTCCTGAAGTGCAATTACAGCAGTGCTGTAAAAAGAACATCAGACAGTTTACATAAAGCAAGCTCTTGGAAACACCAAAATAAGAATGAGCAGATAATTTCTAAGACGACCCAAATATGAAGTATGGCATAGGGGATGACATCACATTCAGCCATTAGCGTACATGGCGCCGATGGACAAGAAGCCGAAACAAAGAAGTGGAAGCCAAATAACCGAATGGAAACTAAACCGAAACGGCAAAAAACCAAAAGCGTACAAAGCCGAAACGCCAACTAACCGAATGAGTGGGACGCCTAAATGCAAACTAACCAAAAGGCTGCATCGCCTAAAAGCAAACTTCCCGAATGGCTGCTCTGCCGAAACGCCACCTACCCGAAAGGCGTAATCGCCTACAAGCCAACGAACCAAATGCCACTCAACAGTAAAGTAAAATAACAGACATGACGTTGTCGTGGCGCAGAACTTGTCAGCCATTGGTCCAGACCCCCACGTCAATCACATCACTGGCCGGTGGAGACGGGAGGGTGGGGATCATTTCCCCACACAAGCCATAGGTGACTGGGCAATCTGAACCCAAGCACCAAGTTATAAACGGCCGAAGGTGCGCATCACTTGGGACAGCCCCCATTCTGCCACGGCCACCCTCTGCCTCGTCTCCCCCATGCGGCGCAGTGTGACGGGCTGTGGGCCGGATGGAGCGGAGGTGTGGGACAATGTTCATCCCTCCACAGTGATGTGATCGACGCGGGGGTCTGGACCAATTGCTGACAAGTCCCGCCACCCGGCAACGTCATGTCCGTTATTTGACTTTTCTGTTGAGCGACATTCGGTTCGTTGGCTTGTAGGCGACGCAGGCTAGCAGAATGGTGTCTTGTCTATCTCTCTCTCTCTCTTTTCTTGCTTTCATCTTTTTTTTCCTCTTTCTCTCCTGCTTCTTCTCTCACTTTTTGCGCTCCGGCTGGAATGTCTGGGTTTTATAAAGTGTCGGCTGACATGGTTCAGGTCAAACAATCACTGTCAGCTAATTGGACCTAGCTCTTGCCAATGATGTTCAGGTTCGGCTTCTCCTGGCCAGTCAACCAGTGATAAGGATCAGAGCAGCATCCAATGGAAGGAGCACTGTCACAGAGGGATAAACTTTGGCCAAGATTCCAGCAATAAGTGTTTCAAAATCCAACCAGGAAATTATTTTTATCTCCACCCGACGGAGATGTTGAGTCTTAAATTTCATGTCCCATTCAGAAGATGGCAGCTCCTCCAGCCTGATGCTTCTTCAGTGCTGTAATTGCACTGTTGGCCTCTGTTTTTCAGAGAAAGTGTTTAAATCAGTACTTATACACAAATTCTTCTGTTTCAGAGGAGAGTCACAGCCAATAAATCAGCCTATTTCTGTTCATATCATGTTTAGCAAATGTCTAGCTGCACTAATCAATCATTCCCTGTGCTCGGGGTAAGCCAGTGATGGACAACCATGACAGTCCTTTTTCCTCAGCTGTGGATATTATGCAGATACATGGGCTCCTGATTAAAGCATCTGTCAAGCCCTTGAAGCATCTATGATTGGGAAATTGGTATAAGTGCAGATTGCTTTGAAGATCAAGATGACCCTGCTAAACATTAGCCTCCTGAGGCAAAAATTCTCAATCAATAGAAGGTAGCTGTACCTAAGACCGATGGAATGCGTAACAGTGTATCTAGTTAGTATGCTATTGATGTCTCTTTGCAGCTCAGTCTACATACCCAGCGTTCATCCAAACTCGCTTAGCTACAACAGAATGAAATCTCCTTTACATGAATATTCTGTGTATAATAGCACCTAAAAATAACATTTGCTTCAGTTAAGGTTCCCAAAGTAAGATAAAAGAGATATTACAATTGATTTTGGGTGGCAAGAGAAACAATGATTGTGTAAAATGAAGGCTTTACAATTTGGTCTGTGGCAGTCTACCACAAACATGATTATACAGCAACATTAATTGATTTATTGCTAGTATTATCTTCTATACTGACAGTCATTTGCTGACTGTCTGCTACTGATGCATACATTTCTTATGAGGGATTGTCTTATGGTTGCAGCTTTAAGATGGTCAGGAAGTCAAAGTTCTAATCTCCAGTGAATACAGCCACACTTCTGACAATGAGAGCATTATCATCAAGACCACACTAAGGTTTTCTGATTCAAAACAAATCTTGGAGTTGGATGTCTGTTGTGCTTGGTGATTGTGAATGGGAAAGGGGTTTAATGGACCACAGACAAAGATTTCATAATTTATTTAAATTATAATTATATATTTATTCCATGGTATGGATGTTCCTATCAAGACCACTGTTTATTACCCAAACCTTATTGCTCTTGAGAAGGTGATATTGAGACACATCCATAAACCACTGTAACCCTTCTATTGAAGGTACTCCCATGGTGGTGTTACCCGACACTGATGGCAGTAGAATGCTTCGGTACTCATGTTTGAAATTGAAAAAGTTAAAGTGCCTTCACCAAATAAACCAGTGAGTGCTCAATGAGATCCCAAGAGCCTGCTTCCCCGAGGCTTATGAAAACTGACTGTGAGTGAGATTTATGAATCGAGTCTTCACAGTTCAAGATGTAGCTTGAGACAGCAAATCATATCTTATAGAGTGTTTCTGACACAACAAGGTGTGTCTTGAGAGAAATAGTAGTATGAGCAAGTAGGACCATGTTTGGAAATGAAGGTGTGATCAAGGTGAGAAGATGAGGTTGTTGAAGTTTGGTCGTTCTCTCGTGAGATAGAGGCATAAAAAGAAAATCCCTTATGGATTCAGGCTCTGTCCAAAGTCATGGAGAAAATAGATGATGGCCAACAATGGGCCAAGGTTCTTGGTGTTAGTTGGCAGGCTAAGAAAGGTAATGGACTTAGGATGAAAATAGCAGAGTGCATGTAAGTCATGCCCCAGCAAAGAATTCCCCTCCACTAATTCCAGGGGATTAACCAGTATGTGTTGAAGGAATTGGACAATGTTTCAGTCAGGATTCTTCTTCAGACAATTCAAAGAAGCATCATGACTCAAAACTCCATCTACCGATTTCCTGACCCACTGAGCTTCTCCAGCAAGATTCTAGGATACTAGTCTATATAGAAACATAGAAACATAGAAAATAGGTGCAGGAAGAGGCCATTTGGCTGTTCGAGCCAGCCGATCATGGCTGATCGTCCCCAATCTATAACCCATGCCTGCCTTCTCCCCATATCCCTTGATTCCACTAGCCCCTCAAGCTCTATCTAACTCTCTCTTAAATCCATCCAGTGATTTGTCCTCCACTGCCCTCTGTGGCACGGAATTCCACAAATTCACAACTCTCTGGGTGAAAAAGACTTTTCTCACCTCAGTCTTAAATGGCCTCCCCTTTGTTTTAAGACTGTGGCCCTTGGTTCTGCACTTGCCCAACATTGGGAATATTTTTCCTGGATCTAGCTTGTCAAGTCCTTTTATAATGTTATATGTTTCTATAAGAATTCCCCTCATCCTTCTAAACTCCAGTGAATACAAGCCTTGTCTTTTCAATCTTTCCTCATTTGACAGTCCCGCCATCCCGGGAATCAATCTCGCGAAACTACGCTGCACTGCCTCAATCACAATGATGTCCTTCCTCAAATTAGAAGACCAAAACGGTCCGCAATAGTCCAGATGTGGTCTTACCAGAGCCCTATACAACTGCAGAAGGACCTCTCTACTCCTATACTGAAATCCTCTTATTATGAAGGCCAACATTCCATTAGCTTTCTTTACTGCCTGCTGTATCTGCACGCCAACTTTCAGTGGCCAGTGTACAAGGTCACCCAGGTCTCGCTGTACCTCCGCCGTACCTAAACAAACTCCTTTGAGATAATAATCTGCCCTCTTATTTTTGCCACCAAAGTGGATAACCTCACATTTATCTATATTATACTGCATCTGCCACGCATCTGCCCACTCATGTAACCTGTCCAGGTCACCCTGCAACCTCCTAGCATCCTCTTCACAGTTCACACTGCCACCCAGCTTTGTGTCATCCGCAAACCTGCTAGTGTTGCTCCTAATTCCCTCTTATAAATCATTAATATATATGGTAAACATTTGTGACCACAACACTGAGCCTTGTGGCATTCCACTCGCCACTGGCTGCCATTCTGAGAAGGACCAGTTCACTCCTATTCTTTGCTTCCTGTCTGCCAACCAATTTTCTATCTGTGTCAACACCCTGCCTCCAATACCATGTGCTCTAATTTTAGTAACCAGTCTCCCGTGCAGGACCTTATCAAAGGCTTTCTGAAAGTCTAGATACACTACATCCACTGGCTCTCCTTCATCCATTTTACTTGTCACATCCTCAAAAAATTCCAGAAGATTAGTCAAGCATGATTTTCCATTCATAAATCCATGCTGACTTAGACTAATCCTTTTACTGTTATCCAAATGCCCCATTATTACCTCTTTAATAATTGACTCCAGCATCTTTCCCACCACCAAAGTCAGGCAAACTGGTCTATAATTCCCCGTATTCTCTCAGTTCATCGATCCCCTTATATCCTCTGTCCTCCCATACTTCTGGGAGATGGTTTGTGTCTTCCTTAGTGAAGACAGATCCGAAGTACCTGTTCAACTCTTCTGCCATTTCCTTGTTCCCCATAATAATTTCACCTGTGTCTGCCTTCAAGGGACCCACATTTGGCTTTGCTATTCTTTTTCCCTTAACATATCTAAATAAGCTTTTAGTGTCCTTCTTTACATTCCTGGCCAACTTCCCCTCGTACTTCATCTTTTCAGCCCATATTGTCCGTTTTGTTTCCTTCGGTTGTCCTATGAAAATTTCCCAATCCTCTGTCTTCCGGCTACTCTTTGCAGTGTTATAGATCTTTTCTTTTAGTTTTATTCTATCCCTAACTTCTCTTGTCAGCCACAATTGCCTCATACTCCCCTTAGAATCTTTCTTCCTTTTTGGAATGAAAATGATCCTGCGTCTTCCGGATTATGCCCAGAAATTCCTGCCATTGCTGTTCCACCATCATTCCTGCTAGTGTGCCTTTCCAGTCTACCTTGGTCAGCTCCTCTCTCATGCTTTCATAGTCCCCTTTATTCAACTGCATTACTGACACCTCCGATTTAACCTTCTCCTTCTCAAATTGCAGATTAAAACTAATCATATTATGATCAGTACCTCCAAGCGGTTCCTTTACCTCGAGTTCTCTTAGCAAATTTGGTTCATTGGACAACACTAAATCCAGAATTGCCTTTTCTCTGGTCGGCTCCATTACAAGCTGCTCTAAGAATCCATCCCGGAGGCACTCGGAGGGGACTATATTGATGGCACCTAAGTGGAGATGGTTGAAAGCTTAATGTTCCTACGAATAAATACCACTAGAAACTTGTTGTGGACCACCCACATCAAAGCTATGGTCAAAGAAACACACCAGCATCTCTACTTCCTTTGAAGGCTTAGGAGGTTTGGCACATCTTCATAAGCCCTCACCAACTTCTACAGATACGCCATCAGGATGCATCACAGCCTAGTTTAGGAACATCCCCATCCATGACCGCAATAAATTATAGAGAGTTGTGGACGTAGCCCTGACCATCACACAAACCAGCCTGCCTTCCATTGATTCCATTTACACTTCACACTGCCTTGCCCAGGCCACTAGCATAATCCAGTCTGAAGAAGGGACTCGACCCGAAACGTCAACCATTCCTTCTCTCCAGAGATGCTGCTTGTCCTGTTGAGTTACTCCAGCATTTTGTGTCTACCTTCAGCATAATCAAAGACCCATCTCACCTCACTTCTCTCTTCTCCCATCAGGCTGGATAGACAGAATTTTGAAAATGCATACCTCTTGATTCAGGAACAATTTCTTCCCTGCTGTTATCAGGCTAATGAATGGTCCTCTGGACAGCTAGAGTGTGGTCCTGACTTCCCATCTACCTCATTGAAGACCATTCAACTTTCTTTAATCAGATGTTTGCAGACCTCAATATTATGTATTTGCAGTGAGTTGTAACATTTATCCTTTATCCTTGCATTGTTGATGGCTTGATTGTATTCTTATATAGTCTTTTACTGACTGGATAGCACACCAACAAAAGCTTTTCACTATATCTCAATGCATGTGACAATAATTAATAAACTAACAGACAAAAAAGCATCTGCAGTCTTGCATCTCTGTTAACTGAATATCATTAGCTCTCTGGTATGAGAACAGTTATACTTTGCATTTATGTCTGAAATATTCCATAATTAAGTGCAGTTGTCATTCATAATTGGTATTAAAGACTAGTTTTCTTGATGCAATATTTGTACCTGTGAAGCTAAGGCTCTCTGATACCGTGACAGCTTTGCCTTGCCAGGCTGATCAAAGACAGCATTGGCAATACCCAATGTAGAAGGCTGCCGACCCAAAACATTGCCTATCCATGTTCTGCAGGGATGCTGCCTGACCCACTGAGCATTTATGTCTATCATTGGCAATTGCTCAAATTTCAAGTAACCCTTGCATTCCCTCGCTCCGTCCCTCCCCCACCCTAGTTGGCCTGCTAGTTTCACTGTTTGTATCCCCCTCATTATCACCTCTTCCACAGCCAACAATGGATCATCGATGCCGGCTCTGAATTGTTCTGTACCATTTCCCACCTCTAATTTCCTTCTCCCCTGACTCTCAGTCTGAGGAATAAACTTGACCCAAAATGTCACCTATCCCTTCTCTACAGAGATACTGCCTGAGCCGCTGAGTTATTCAACCATTTGGTGTCTATCATTAACAACATCTACTTTATTCTGTCAGTGCCATATTAGTCCTTTGAAAACTGCACTTATATCTCAAACAAAATCAGTATTTCCTTCAACATAGCGAACATATATAAAGTAAACTTTCCAAATTTGACATAATGCTGCCAATCGCTGTTTCACTAAAACGGATATGTGCTGGGAGGTTGGTTATTTCATTTGAAGCCAGCTCAGTGGGAAGGAACAATCACTTCCAGGAAGATTCAAAATCTGGCCCTTAATCTCTTTTGATTCTAACTATGTTAGATCTCTAATCCGTCACTAGAGCAATTTAAAGGCAAAGGTAAGATTTGTTTTCCTCCATCTAATGCATTCTGTAACAAACCCAATCAAGATCAGGCAGACAGATGGGAAGGGCTTTAGCAAACATGCAAGGAAGTATCCCCCCCCCCCCCCCCCCCCCCCCCCCCCCCCCCCCCTCCAATGCATGCTTGGGGCTGATGCCCTTGATGGAGTGTTTAGTTAAATTTATTTGAGAGATACAGCGTGGAAACAGACCCTATGGCCAACTGAGTCCATGCCAACCATTGAATACCCATTCGTGCCTCATCACTGTTATAATAATTTTGCATCACTCCCTACACACTAAGGACATTTTAGAGGCCAATTAACCTACAACCCGACACATCTGTGGGTGCTGGGAGGAAACTGGAGCATTCGGGGGAAATGCTCCCATGCAGTCACAGGGAGAACATGCAA